>NC_142932.1:73725063-73745063 GCF_046866305.1 Octopus bimaculoides | reverse complement strand
CCAGTGGATTATATCAAGTAGTTAGAAGAGAAGTTAGACATCAAATGTACTTAACAAAGGGAAAAGCAGGAGTACGGAATAAAAACGAAATACTATCTTAATGACACTGAAATGAAAGAGGCATCGACATAGTATTACGAGAGGTTGTTATGTGATATATTATCATATTCCGGGCGGCGACAAGTTCAAAAAAGAAGTTATGTCCGGCCACTTAGAATAAAGAACTGCAAGACAAGTCTGAGAATATATATAAAATATTTAAGTAATAACCATTAGCTCAACAAAATATAGTCTGTTTCACCTATGGCTCATCCGGATCATGTAGTTCCCAATGAACAATCAGTAAAACAATATATTTTGAAGACTAACGATTATGGATTAAATATTGTGTGTGTGTGTGTGTGTGTGTGTGTGTGTGTGTGTATACAAGTGCGTGACATACTTATTTGTGCTTCTCAACCAGTACATACATCAACATCCTGCTGTCTCCCTCTTCCACCCTCTCCCTATCAATACAACCAATTAAACAAACGTCATGCAGTGCAAAATGTGTGTGTCTGTGTGTGTGTGTGTGTGTGTGTGTGTTTGTGTGTGTGTGTGTGTGTGTGTATGTGTGTTTGCATTGGGGGTGGTGTTCAGGAACTGAATAGCGGCCATGCTAAAGCCTCGCCTTCAAGAATTTTGTCAACCAGCACTTTTGGATTTTAGATCTGTATTTGTCGAGATATAACGAGAGCACAGACATAAAATACATGACAGCTTAGATCTTAACTAGAAACACGGACACACGGACTTACCGAAACACTCATGTACACTGATGTACATGCACATACATTCACGCATACACACGCATATGATAGTTAAATTACACCCTGTTAATTTGTTTGTAATATGTATGTATGTATGTATGTATGTGTATATATGGGTGTTAAAACAGCTGCTAAATGACTCGAGTGTAGATGTGTTATATCTCGACTTTGCAAAAATCTTTGATAAAGTCGACCATGGTATGATATGTCACAAACTGCGTGACCTCGGCATAGTCGGAAAACTTGGAAGGTGGCTGCACGACTTTCTAAAAGATAGACGTTAGGCAGTGGTGGCCAACGGAGCCCCCTCCAAGGAAACACAAATAGCAAGTGGTGTTCCGCAGGGCACTGTCTTAGGTCCACTACTATTCAAAGCGGCCGTCGCAGACATGCTCTCAGTTGCTCAGATAGCCACCCTTGCTAGCTATGCAGATGACACAAAAGTCTCTCAGACAGTACAAAATCCTGCAAATATTGCACATCCGCAACGGGAGTTGGACGCAATATACAGGTGAGCTGAGGACAACATGCAGCTTAATACATAAATATTCCAAGCACTGTGCTAACAGTACACAAAGCTGAACGTTATGCAGACAGGATACACTGGCTGAGGAGGAATTGCAATCTCTGAATTAAAATCAGTGCATGACCTGGGCACTGATATGAGCAATAATGCATCTTTCCACGTGTATATTACCAATTTGGTCACAAAATGTAGACGGCTAGCTAGATGGATCCTCTGAACTTTCAAAACGAGAGAAAAGGAGACAATGACGGTCCTTTGGAGGGCATACATCCTCAGCCGCTTGGACTACTGCTCCCAACTATGGTCACCACACAATATAACATAAACGGCGTAACTCAAAGCAATCCAAGAGGCTACACTAAGAAAATCGTCTCAATACAATGTATCAACTACTGGGAAAAACTGAAAGAATTAAGACTTCTCTCCGTAGAACGAAGGCGGGAAGGATATGCAGGGATACGCATCTGGAAAATCCTGGAAGGCCTTGTACCAAACTTTGGCATTGAAAGTTACGCAAACAACAGAACGGGGCACCACTGCATAGTACCAAAGATCCCAACATCTCCATCATTATGCAGGACCAGATACTACAACAGCTTGGGTTTCAAGGGCCTGCAGCTCTTCAATATCCTTCCAAAATGACTGGGAGACCTGCATGGTGTGGATGTAGGTGTCTTGAAAACAAAACTGGAACTCCTCCTGTCAAGGATTCCAAATGAGCCTACCTCACGGCAGGAAACACAAATGAGAGCAGCGGCATCAAACTCCCTCATTCACCAAATGCCACATATCAGAGGAGGTCTCAAATAATGGTTTGCACTATTGTTTAGCTTATCAAAGATTTACAAGGACCATCTGTAGAATTGAATGAATAAATAGGCAAAAATATGACAAAAACGCGTCACAAAACTCGCTGAATGCGACAGGTTGTTGCTTTTACGGTATGTATTAGACTGTTATACACAAATATAGTTATACATACTTATAACTGTTTGTATACAGATAAATTATGTGTGTGTGTAAGTGTGAGTTTGTATGTGTTTGTGTGTGTGTGTGTATGTCTGTATGTGTGCTGTGTGTGGGGATTTGAATGCATATGTATATATATATATATATATATATATATATACACGCACACGCACACACATATATATATATATATATATATATATATATATATATATATATATATATATATATATATATATATATATGTGTGTGGTTGTGTGTATATGTATGTGTGTATATATATATATATATATATATATATATATATATATATATATATATATATATATAGTTTTAGGGAAAATAACCAATTTTCAAGAACTCATCGATGAAAATCCAATGTGATAGCTCAATTTAATTTTAATTTTTGATAAATTGATTTTAATTGAGTTTTTTACCTGTAATTTTGGATTTTGTCCCTAATATTATTATATATATATATATATATATATATATATATATATATATATATATATAACGTGAGTGGATGTTTGTATGTATGTGTATGTTTGCATGTGCGCGAACACGCAAACACGCACACACAGATACATACATGTACAGACTCATACTCACACACAGAATGGAGGAAAGGTGAGCGGAAAAGGTACAGAGAAAAAAAAACGAAAGAGAGAGAAAGAGAGAGCGAGAGAGAGAAAGGGGGGAACTATGCTTCCATTGAAACTCTTATGTAGTGGCTTGCACGTGGATGTGCTATGGTTTTGTGTCGTTGCGTTCACGTATCTATATAGATTTTCGCCTGAGAATGATTACGCTATGCATGATATGGGGCACGTGCTTTGTCTCATTTATGTCCGTATGTATTTGTATATACTTACACACACACACACACACAAATATATATGAACACACACACACATATATTCTACTTCCTCCCCTTCTTTTCCCTCTGCTACTCTTACTCTCTCTCTTTACACAGCCTTGGTCACGTGTGTCCGGCTGCTATTTCTTTTCGTTCCTGGACTCCCCAAGCTCGCACGTACTTCTTTGCCCCTCCTGTTCGTGCTTCACAGCGTTCAATACATACACACTTCACGTCTGGCTGCACAGCCTTTTTGCTTGTTTGTTCATTCACCGTTTCGTTTTCCTGTCTCGTTTTCCGTCCGCCACTACCCTCCACGAAAATAATTTAATTTGTGTTCGTGGGAAGAACCATTTCAACGATGCGTACTGCCTTAATTCTTCGAAACGCCGGTGTTTTAATGGTGGCAGCTGATGAAGGAGATGTTTCTATGTGGCTTGCTTGTTTGTTGTACCTTGTTTATCATTTTGTCCATGTTCTTTTGCTACGTCATGTACCCAGTTATGTATCTATATGTACATGTAGATGAAGGTATGTACATACATGTACATATATATGCATATACTCATATATTGTTTATATATATAAATATATATATATATATATATATATATATATATATATATACTCATACGAACGTACATATATAAATATATTCTTTTATTCTTTTGTTTCAGACACACAAACATATATACACATACATATATAATTCCAAGAGAGTTAGAGGTTGTGAATCCAACAAACTATATATATCTGTCCAATATACTACTGACATAAATAGACATAATATAATGTCTAAAAGTTGATGAATACCACCTCTTGATTCATTCATTTTCTTATTGCCGTATATATATATATATATATATATATATATCCCCAAGGCTATAGTAGAAGACACTTTCCCAAAGTGCTACGCAGTGGGACTGAACCTGAAACCATGTGGTTGTTAAGCAAGCTACTTACCACTCCTGCGTCTATACACACACACACACACACACTTATATATATACACACATATGTATGTGTGTATATATATACACATATGTATGTGTGTATATATATATATATATATATAGATAGATAGATAGATAGATAGATAGATAGATAGATAGATAGATAGATAGATAGATAGATAGATAGATACACACACATATATATATGAAATATGCAGAGAGGGTGGTGGAAGGTAAAGAAAGGGAGAGAGATAGAGCGACCCAGAAAGAAAGAAAGAAAGAAAGAAAGAAAGAAACTGAGACACTCATACATTAGTGCGAGTGCGAGTGCGCATGCGCGCTCGTGTGTGTACGTCTGTCTGTGCGCGCTTGTGTAATAATGTCGACCTTTTATCTTTAGACACCACTAGTTCCGTGTGTATTTTTATGTGTGTGAGCATATGTGTGTGCATGTGTGCGCATGTATGTGTGTGTGTCTTTGTATGTGTATATGCATGTGTGTTTCCTCCAAGCAGCGGCATTATGATAAATTTCCTTATCAGACTATCAATTATTTATTTTGTACTACTACTCTTACTACAACTACTACCACCATCACCACTACTACTACCTTCTGTTACGGTTTATCAACAAACCCTGTTGTTCAGCCTATCTGTTATCCCCGACATTTAATGTTATCATATTTGTTTTCTTTCCAGACATTTCCAGAAATTCCCAGCCATTTCTATGCATTTCTAGACGTTTCTTACAATTCTAGAATTCATTAGTATTTACTATATTGGAAAGGTGATATAGATTCAGTGGTGTTCGTGCTTTTCTCTTGGTAAAGTCGGACGAATTGCCTAACGATATTTTTTCTGTACCTTGAAGGCGGTGAACTGACAGAATCATTAGCTCGCCGGACAAAATGCTTAGCAGCATTTTGTCCGTCTTTACACTCAGGCTTTAAATTCCGCTGAGGCTGACTTTGACTTTCATTTCTTCAAGGTCGATAAAATACAGTACCAGTTGCGTACTGGATCGGTGGCATTGTCTAGCGCTCTCACCACCACAATTCCGGCCTTGCGTTTATGATAGAAAATATATTTATCTTGTGTTTTTGAATTCAAGCTTGCCAATGTCAAAATTTGCCTTTCTTCCTCTTAAGGTCAATAAATAAAGTACCAGTGTAGCACAGTGACCTGGTGGAATCACTAAAGCCTCGGTCTGGATACCTAATGGTATTCGTCCTGCATTTTTAGTTTGGATTTTGTTGTGGCCTATTTTTGTAACAGTCTCGATCAGTCACTTGGTTGAACACCACTGCCTGGCACTATGGCGGCCTTGAACGGAATCCATACTATTTGTAAGCATTCGGGCCAGGTCTCCAGTTTGGTGATACTTTCCTTCCCACTTCCACTAGTGTTGTCTATTTAGTTAACCATTACGTTCTGAGTTCAAATTCCACTTTGTTTATATCACAAAATATTTCTCTTCCTTTCATTTTTTTTTAGTCGATAAATTAAAAAGTTTCAGTCAAGTTTTGAGTCAATGTATTATTTCTATAGATAAAATACCTAAAATATGAATGGAATTATAACAGGCGATTCAGTTTTGCGTACATTACTGCTATTTATTTAACAAATTATTTGAAGATTAGAGTGTCACCAGTCATATGACGAGTAACCTTGGAAGTATATTTTTCCTACCATGGGGTAACATCAAGAAATATGGCATACATACAATCATTATAATTTGACTTGTATCAAAATTCTTTGCTTATACAAAATGAGTTAATAAAAACTAATTTTCAAATGGAAAATATTTACTACTCTGTCATTTGCTCCTCCTCTTCTCCTCCTCCCCTCCTCCAACATATGATTCTTTCTCTCGCGTTGTGTGTGTGTGCGCGTGTGTGCGTGTGTGTGTGCGTGTGTGTGTGTGAAGCATTCCTTTACTCACAGCCTGCCGCCAAGCCTAGTATGTGCAGTCATCCTGCATCTGTTATCTTAACTCTCTCTATCCCTCCCTCCCCTCTCTCCTGTCTTGTCCCTTCTTTCGCTCTCCCTCCACCTCTCCTCCTCTCTTCCCTCTTCTTTCTCTCCCTTCTATACGATGTAAAACATGACTGAAAAGTATTAACCAACCCACCGACATTTATATAGGTTATTATCATATGCAAATAAGCAACAACAGTAATTAATTAGTCTAATGAGGCAATACGTCTTTGTAAAGAAAGAGTCTACATTAATAATGAATATGTATTTCATTATCCTAGATTGTTGCTGTTGTTGTTTACTATTTCAAGAACTACGAAATATTTGTAGTTGTTATTTTACTATCCTCAATGCACAATAATTCCTGAAAAATTGTCACCAGAATAAGTCTATTAAGTTGCTGCCAATACCGATTCTGTAGTCACTGTAATTGGTTATGATACGGTATAGATACGTATACATGCATAAATTACACACATACACACAAAACATGACGATGGTGGCTGTCCATTAGTGACCGAGGAAGACCATCGCTGACCACTAAGTACATTGTGCACTGAGACAAATTTATCCTTTACACTTGAGACTCCGTTGGTGAATTTTGAGCCCTGCTCTTGATAAACATACACGTCCGCAGATAGATGTATGTTGTTTTGTTTTTGTTTCGAAACACACACGCACGCACACACACGCACACACACACACACACACATACATAATCACGGCGACCGTTATGGTTAGTCCGACACTTGGACGTGCGTAATTACTGCTTGTATGAAGACCATGTACCAAATATTGGAGAAGTTGAGCTACACAGTGCGTTAAGATTTCATACGAATATTTCTACATCAGTATTTTAAACATTACATACATTGCAGCATATCCGTATAAACGATATGTGTATCTTAACATATTTATGTAAACACGGCGCAGTAACGATACACACAAAGAAATAAGTCAAGTAACTTTTCAAACAGTTTACGGAAAAGACAAACACCGCTCAATATGTAACGTTTAAATACAATTGTAGAATTAAAAGCAACTTGAAAGGAAAGATTACCCCAGCTGTGAACAACTTTAAATTTAATTCTCACGAAACTTTGTCGAAACTTTGAAAGAAGGTCATTGTCTATTTTGAAAAACAAGTCGATTCCTAAGTAATTGTATTTTCTCAGAGTTAGTCCCTCTTATGAATTCTCGTCATTTCTCCAATGTTTTAACAACCGAATCTTGAGGAAACTGGAATGCTTGGTTAATGTCAAACTCTCTCCAGAGTCCCGCAACCAGGCTGCTTTACTCAACCGCAAGTGCTTGTCTCTTCCTTGTTTTCTTTCCTCCATCCATGCTTGTTCCCATTTAGTAGGCAACATCCTCACCTCTCCAGCATGGACTAATTCTAACAAGGAGATGGATGAAGTTCTGCTACAATGGAGAGAGGTGGGTTTGTCAGTTCCTGTTATAGTTGAGGATAGACTGAAGCAGAGAGTATGGGACAGTCTGCGTTCAGATTCCACTTTCAACTTTCTCCTTGATCAATCTGATCAATTTTCAAGGTGTCGCCTATTCTCTACTAATGTAAAATTTTCGGAGGGCTGGATTGATGCCCTGCCTGTGGCCAACACTGGAGATCTACTCAGTCTGGATGACCTCCACATCTTCATCGCACTCAGAGTGGGAGCTGACGTCTGTAGGAGACTGAGATGTCACTGTGGCAGGTCTCGCGATCCCACAGGTCTTCACGGTCTGTATTGCCGTCTAAATGCTGGTTGCTTCCCTCGTCACACCGAGCTAAACTTAATCATTAAGCGGATCCTGGCTCGGATTGATATGCTCTTAGTTCTACAGTTGGCGGGAATATCCAGAAGTGATGGAAAGAGACTAGATGATCTTATCTTCTGCCCCTGAGTAAGAGGTAGGTAGCTCATCTGGGACACCACGGTCTGTGACTCTTTTGCTCTTGGAAGCTGTAGTAAATGGGAGTGCCACTGCTTCCATAGCCGGACGGAACAAAACCCTGAAATACCGGCACCTAGCAGTGAACTATCTCTTCCAACCTGTGGCATTCGAGACGTTTGGGGTGACTGGGCCACTAACCGCGAAGTTCTTGTCATCGTTGGTAGCTCGCCTCACCCAAGTGTCTGGTGATGCCCGTGAGGGTGCTTGGCTTTTCCAACGCCTTAGTCTCGTCATCGTTTGTGGTAATGCCGCGAGCGTGCTGGCTTGCTTCAGTAGGTTCTGTTGAATCTTGTGGTGTGCAACCAATTGAAGTACTTGATGCTGCATTGATGTTTTTTTTATTTCTTTTCTGTTCTTTTTGTCTTTCTTTTGTATGTATCATACATGTTATATATGTAACAAGTTATTCCAGTTTTTGTCTTTTTACTTTCATTAATAAATTGAATAATTTTAAGCAATCGATTCTTTTATTCACTCCACCTCCTATTTTTTTATATACTCAATATCTTATCTTCTTAGTATCTACTTTTAGGAATTCAGTGTTCTTCCTTTTCCTTGTACGTGTGGTTTCGATTTCTTGTAATGGTGATGGAGCCAGAAAAGTGTCATATAGCCAATCCATCAGTTTTTCTACTTTTGTTGATTCCTTTTCTATGACTCTTTCCTTAAGCTGATTTCTATGTCTCCTTTCCATTTCTGCTTCTTACACCATACATCATTCTTGCTATGTATGTTACAATTTCTCCTTCTTCCCAGTATTGCTTGCCATTTTTGTACATTCTTACATATATATACCTTATCACCGATTCTAAAGAATTTTGGCATGTCTCTACTAGCACGTATTTTTTTCTTCGCCAGTAACAGTTTATCGAATACTGACTTCACCTTTCTGGCAAACGTTAATTTTGCTGGTGAACTTCCTTCTGGCGCATTTGGATTCGGAGTTACCGTAAGATTTGTTGGATAGTGACCTTGTCCGTGGCCTCCTTATTAGCTTTCTTTAAAGCTCTCTTAAAAGTATCCACGAACTGTTCGAGCCTTCCATTCAATCTAGGATGATACTGTGCTACAATTTTATGTTCTAACGTGAACATCTCGCAGAATCTTTTAAGCTCACAGGATACAAACTGTGTTTCGTTATCAGAGACAATTATATCCAGTACACCAAATCTTGCGAACAGCTCGTGTAAGAAGTTTATTACCGTATATGAAGTTGGTCGTTTACACCTCGCAACCTCAGGCCATTTTGTGTCGCTGTCCACTACTATTAAGTAATAATATCCATTTACCGGACCTGCAAAATCGATATGCAATCGGAACCACGGTATTTTCACTTCCGGTCAAGGTTCACATTTTGTAGCAGATAGTTTCGCTGCCAGCGCAATCCTCTGCAGCCTTTTACCAGGTTTTCAACTTTTTTGTCTATGCTTGGCCAGTATACGAAACTTTGCATCAGCACTGTCACTCAAGAGATGCCAGGGTGTCCCACATGGAACTCTTTTAGCATTCCCTTCTGTAATATCTGTGGTATGACCACCCTCTGAGCGTACATTAGTACATCATCACATATAGAGTACACGCTCACATCTTCGCGGTTCTTTGCATCAGACCTTTATTTTCTTTTGTCGATCACAGCTTTCTTTTTGTGACATCAATAAATTTGTCATTTCTCGCATTTGTTTTTATTTTTTCCACATCACTTTCATTTGTTTCAGTTCATCGACTTTGTTTTATCGTTTGACTGCTCCATTTACATTATTGCACAAAACGCTTATGGGTATATCCCATAAATTAAATTTCTCCATACATTCAGTGCCAAATAAATTCATGGATTTTTTCAACACATAAACATTCACATTTTTGGTTCGACCTTTTGAACATTATATTACAAACGCATTCGCCCGTGATATATAATTTTCTTCCTGTAACACCATACGCTATTTTGTTTGGACTACATAATTTTGATTTACCCGCTTGTTCCCATGTTTTCCCATTTATGATTGTGATGACACTTCCCGTGTCTAATTGCATTCTGACACTAGTGGTTTCAATTATCACATTCACGAATTCTCTGTTTGTTGTAGTCGCAACTTTTCCTGCTGACAAACTATTTATTTTTTCTTGTTTGTTCCAACTTCCAATCATTCTAGTTTTGCAGTACAGTTTTATATGTCTGGTAAACCCCGCAGCGAAAACACTTTGCTTTTTTATGCGAACAATCTTTTTTCAGGTACATCCCACCACATGCTATACATTGGTCAATATTTCTTCTTTTTCCTGCAACACTTTATTTGTCTTCCTACTTTTTTACAGTGGTCTTATGTGAAAATACTCTTTCCGTTAAATTTCTTCTGTCTTGCCTTAAATTTAATATCATGTCACACTCTTCCGACAGTTTCTGCAATGTCAAATCCTGGTTAGTTTCTAGTTTTGCTAGAATTTTCGTTCGAATTTTTGCATCCTTTTTATCTGTCAATCCTTGTACAAAAATCAAACACTTGAAAGAATCTGGAGTAAGCATATCTAGCCTAAATCTCTGTCTGTATAAGTAGTGAAGTCTTAATCTTCGCTCTTTTCCATGTTTCAACATTTCCATCTAGTATTAAACAGTGAGCTCTTTCACTAAACATTTTGCACAAAAAGTCAAATGTGTCGATGAAATTTATGTTGTACTTTTTTTTTTCTTGACAATATGAAGTTACTATACTTCTTCTCATGCTCTGCTGTCGCTAATTTTCTTAAAACTAGATGCGTTTTCATTTCGTCAGTCCAATCCTGACATTCTTTTTCAAAAATTTGTTAAAATCTTCGCAAGTAAGTCTCGAAGGTTACTCCTTCTTCGGGGGTCATATTTGAATTTGGTTATGGAATTTGCTACATGACCAGGCGAAAATGTATTCTCCAGTTTGGTTATCAACTTCATTAGTTGTAACATTTGTTGCTGCGATCCTTGCTGTTGTTGTTATCGTTGTCCTTTGTGTTGTTATTGTTGTTTTTGCAACTCAGCTACCCCAGTTAACAAGTCTTCCATATTTTACGATTTTCATAAGTTTGCACAACAAAACGTTCGCTTCTTTTTTGTCGAGTTTAAACTAATCCACATGCAAAATTAATTTAATTTTGCATTAATTTAATTTTGCATGTGGGTTAGTTTAAACTCTCCGTGTGAATGTTTTATTTTCACATGTAAAACAGTGCAACTTGTATGGTCGGTGGGCGGTTGTTGAATACCCTATGATGTTTTAAAAAATGTTTAAAAAAAAGCAAACAGTACTTTTCTACAAGCGTAGATGAACACAGCAAGAACTCGACAGCCATCCATTGAACCTAGAAATATAGTAGAGCCCCAAGGAGATTTTTTAGTGTTGATGATTCTCTCAGCAACCCAGGTACTTGGTTGCCTCTCTCAGACGTATTGGCCATACCATTCTTTTAACATGGGTTGTTAGAAGCTGTGCAACCCTAGAAAGTTGATTTATAGCGTCCTTACATGTAAAACTTTAAAACTTATGATTGTTGGATCAGTACTGATTTAAACAAAATAACAGAGATTAACAATAAAACAGCTCAAATTAAATAATGTACCCCTTCATTCATAACGTCTAAGCGATAAGTAGAGACCCGTCCAAAGTGGCTTAAATTATTTCTGGTTAGGATTATCATAATCTTATCTTGACTGTCAACCACCCACTTTTGAAGAGGTAAACTGCGACCAACTATATGTACTTCTTGAGCGACGCTGTCGAAAATGACGGATACTTACTAATCTCCCCTTCCCCTATCCCTAGGTATATATTAACGAAACATCTGAAACGGTGATGTTGTATTTAAACGGTTCTCTTTAGTTTGTATATTGTAACAACCACATTATTCCAACATTTACAGATTTGTCATATTCTGAAAACTTTTAAAAGTTATATTTGTAAAGAGACAGACATTCAGCCTGCTTAGAGATCGCAACTTCTGCCTAATGTCCACCTGTCAGATTCTGCTAGGAAGGTATTGGTCAACATGAGGCTATAACTGAAGACACATGTCCAGTGGCTGCATACCGTTGGATCAGTACTGACCTGGAGTTAAATAACAAAGATTATCACTAAAACAGCGCATGCTAAACAATGTTCTCCTAGCTGCAATATGTCTAAATAAAAGATAAGATACTCATCGTTTGAAGGCTTTTTCTTAATTTTTAAATGCTTTAATCATACAAGAAAGGGTAGTATCCTCAATCACTTTCAGGGTTTCTTTGGTGGGAGCAAGGGAGTAAACTTCGGATCAGACACCTACTTCGAACGCTTGAGGGAAAGTGATTTCTACTAAACACACTCAAGACCGTATTGGTGGTGGTGGTGGTGGTGGAAGCAAGGGCAATGACAGAGGAGGGCAATGGCGACTTTGGTGGATGTGGCGGCAGTGGCGGTGGTGATGGTAAGGGTGGTGATGGTAGTGATAGTCGTGATAGCAGCAGCGGCGGAGATAGGATGGAGGAGTGGAGGCGGTGGCGGTGAACACTGGCGCTACTGACGGCGGTGGTGGTAGTGGAGGGATGGTGTTGATGGTGATGTTAAACTGGACAATGGATTACGTTACATGAGAATATAAATTTTCTCAAACTGCTTTTTTTCTAACTATACTTTTTTAATTGTACATTTTTTTTAAAAATTACACTTAAATATTGCTGATGTAACACTAATTAACGTGACTCTAAATTTAACCATCTATCACCATGAATTATGAATCATTTATCACTATGAATTATGAATCATTCAAGTGTTTCCAACTAAATTCAATGTATTGTGATTGTATGCAGCCGAATATCAGATGAACGTTGGTTATATAACAGACGTTATATACATTAATTACACATGTATTACACTTGTATGTATGTGTATATATATATATATGTGTGTGTGTGTGTGTGTGTGTGTGTGTGTGTGTGTGTGTGTGTGTGTGTGTTTATGTATATGTATATATATATACATACATACATACTTATATATTAAATATATTTTTGCGTGTACATGTATGTGTGTTCATACATACACACATATATACATACACATACACATACACACAAATATATATGCATATATATATATGTGTGTGTGTGTGTGTGTGTGTGTGTGTGTGTGTGTTTGTGTGTGTGTGTGTGTGTGAGTGTGTATGTGTGTGTGTGTGTGTGTGTGCATGTACACAGACATCTCTAAAGTAAATAAACTCCATCTTTTTTTAAAGCTTTAATTCATTTTGCTTCTTTGGTCATTTGCTGGCCGAAGAAGAGGTTACCTTCTGGCTGCTCTGTCAGAGTAGCCAAGTAGTAGTATCGAGGGTGTGTCTGTTTCCAATCGCAGCCACGTGGTCACCTCACCTTGGTGCATCCGTGCTGCAGTTCTAAGACTATACTCGATTGTGAGTATGGAAAATAATTTCAAAGAGAAATATTAGCAACTCCAACATATATTATTGTTCTTATTAGTGTTAGCATTTTTGTAGTTCTTCTTATTGCTGCTCTCGCCTTGTGGTCGTTGTAGCAGCTGTTTCCGCCGCCATCCTCACCATTTTTGTGATCGTTTTTGTATTATAGTTGTTATTTGTGTTCTTCCTATCATATATCTTAACTGTTTAACCACATATCAACACCGTATCAGGACCGTTCCAGGTGGACCATCCCCTTTTTTTCTATATTTTTCCTTTCGTATACCAGGGACTAAACTGTCCAGTGTGTCTTTCTTTTTTCAAGGCGGTAGGGATGTTATTTGACGGAAATTTAGTTACTATTTCTCGGGCATTGGTTGCTAACCAATATGCATCTATCTATCTATCTATCTATCTATCTATCTAACTCTCTCTCTCTCTCTCTCTCTCTCTCTCTCTCTCTCTCTCTCTCTCTCTCTCTCTCTTTCTTTATATATATAGTTAATTCGAGGAAGTTATATCCTCATTAGGGATTATATAATCCAAGGTATCCCACTAGTTAATCTCTATCATACAATGCGAAAACCACTGGTATATGTTAAGGATTATTGAAATTATGTATTACAATATTGAAGGAAAAAGAAAATGGAGAAAAAATGGGATATATGAATAATTTATTTGTATGTCATAAAATTATGAAAATTTCTTTTATAAAACATAACAGTACAATTAAATTGATTACAAGGTGTAAAGCTCAAAAAATAAAATAAAGGAACCTACATATATGTTTCAGTCCTATCACCTAGCTGATCGTAAGTTCTAAGCATTTGGTTAAATGCTAAGAATGGTATCATATTCTAACTATATGGTGGTGGGATTTCTTCGGGGTTAATTTTGAGCTAATGGAACTTAAGTTATCATTTTTCTTTACTCTGTATGCATCCTTCAAAAGAAAAATGATAACCGAAGTTCCATTAGCTCAAAATTAACACCGAAGAAGTCCAACCACCATATAGTTAGAATATGATACCTTTCTTAGCATTTAACCAAATGCTTAGAACTTCTGATCAGCTAGATGATAGGACTGAAACATATGTAGGTTCCTTTATTTTTTGAGCTTTACAGCTTGTAATCAATTTATTTGTATTGCTATGTTTTTTAAAAGGAATTTTCATCATTTTATTAACATACAAATAAATTATTCATACAACCATTTTTTCTCCATTTTGTTTTTCCTTCGATATTTGATAAAGAGAGTTATGCCGGTCAATGGGCATGTACATATATATTAGATAAAGATAGTTATGCCGATCTATGGGGTTACTTAGAGTAACTCCATAGACCGGTCATAACTATCTTTATCTACGTACTCTACTGCTCTATAACTTTGAGTGTACTTCTCTTTCGGATTTATGATTTATTGACGATATGTGTGTGTGTGTGTGTGTGTGTGTGTGTGTGTGTGTGCATTAAGAAAAGAAAAAAATAGAGAGATAATTAATAATGTTTTAATAATTAAAAAATTAGACATCATCTCTGACAGCTGTTTTAATTCTAGACATTTATAAATTAATTAACATAATTAAAGCCATTTAAAAGTCGAATCTCATCAGAGTTGGCTAAAGATATACAATTAGGTGTTCCAAACTGTTAACTGATAAATTTTATATATAAAGAACATGGTATAAACCTTATAAAGGGGAGGAAGGTACTATATTTATTGGAGTTATAATAAAAGTAAGAATAGAACAATATATTGTTCTAGGGTGTTAGATAAAAGAAATTTGCTAAAGTAGGTATATGAGTATAATTGCAATATATTACAATATATTATACACCAATACTAATGCTATAGATAAGCAGTGTGTAAATTAATATTAATTTCATATATATATATATATATATATATATATGTGTGTGTGTGTGTGTGTGTGTGTGTGTGTGTGTGTGTGTGTGTGTGTGTGTGTGTGTGTGTGTGTGTATGTATGTATATATATAAAGGGTCGGTCCCAGGAATTTTTCGTATGGAGGGCACAAGGTCAGAAGGTAATACAATTGCAGGAGAAAAGGGCGTAATAACATTATTTAGAAGGGCGCACTTTTTTCTTGAGAGGGTCAAGTGCCCTTCATGCTCCACCTTGGGTCTGCCCCTCATAAATATATAAATGAATGCATGTATGTATAACGAGACCAAGTTGTATTGTTGCATAAAAAGAGCATTAAGTTTTACTTATAAATGTAGCGATCATTTAATTATTAGCTCACCACACTAATCTGCTGCGAGTGGCTAAAATATCTATCACATGAGCTTTTGGTCAGTTAATGAGTCCTGTGTCGAAATTAGTTAAGTGTTGCGCGGGAATTGGACTGAAGCCCAATCACGCTCCGCGTGACATATTTTAAGCGACAAATTCTGTATGTACTTTGGAGCCCCCTTTTCTCCATAAATTGGCTCGACAGACATTTTACGAGTGAGAGGGGTCATAGCTGTCACTGAGACGAGTTGCAGGATCCAGCCTTCCCAGAGGAGAATTGACACACTACGGAGTCATATAACCAGTGATGGTCTAAACTTAATTACTGGGATGATGGAGATCGACAGCCCAACAGAAATTGCTAATGTTTCATTGTGTGCGAACTATTGTGCAAATTTTACAGAGGAATGAAGTCTCAATGTTTATTCTAAGAACTGCCTCTCTTAATCATTTATGCTTATCGAACACTTAACATAACATTGTACAATGATACATATGATACATTAGTAAAAACTGGTGACCGCATACCCTTCGTAACATATGTATGTATGCATGCATGCATGCATGTATGTATGTATGTATGTATTTGTCTATTTACGTGTGTGCATGTATGTATAACACGTTCGAATGAATTCGGACGTGTTAAGACCTTTCGCTGCTGCTATAGTTCCGGGAGAAAATTCTCCACCAAGGCATGTGTGAAAATGCATTTCTTGGGAGTGGGTGTGTGAATAACATAATCGTAGGTCACATGTGTTTTTGGGTCGTCCCACTCCGTCAGCTACGAAAATCAAGACGCAGAAACGCACGCGTCTTACGCTTCAAAGGTGTTATTCACATCTCCAGCCTCAATAAATGTGTTTTCACACATGTCTGGGGGAAAGAATCCCCTGCCGAGACTATCGCGCAGCGAAATGTCTTCACAAGTCCGAATACATTACAACGTCAAATACGACTTTGTACCGTTTTTTTTTATTCAACGCTGCTTCGTGCGACGTTATTTATTAAATTGTAGCTTGACGACGCTTTACTCACATCAACAAGCATTACATTTCACATGTTGTTTTAATAAGAATAATTTCATTCTTATTCGGAATGTGGATGATAGATTTGGTTTTCGTTGGGGGAGATGTGGAACGACGCAGAAACGCATGCATCCTACGATCCAATGATGTCATTCACAACACACACACACACACACAATGTGTTTTCATGCATGTCTTGGTGGATAATTTCCACAACGAAAGGCCTTATCACGTCCGAATATTCTCGAATGTGTTAGATATGACTTTTCACCAAAATTTTTTTATTCAACGCTGTTTCGTTTAATATTAAGTATATGAGTGTGTGTTGGTGTGTGTTAGTGTGCGAGTGTGTGACTTTTCTTTTAGTTTTTTATTCATTTACTTGTTTCAATCATTTGACTGCAGCCATACTGGAGCACCGCCTTTAGTCGAACAAATCGACCCCAGGAATTATTCTTTGTAAGCTTAGTACTTATTCTATCGGTCTCTTTTGCCGAACCGGTAAGTTACGGGGGCGTAAGCACATCACCATCGGTTGTCAAGTGATGGTGGGGGACTAACACAGATATGCATATATACACACACGCACACACGCGACGGGCTTCTTTCAGCTTTCGTCTACCAAATCCACTCACAAGACTTTGGTCGGCCCGAGACTATAGCAGAAGACACTTGCCCAAGGTGCCACGCAGTGAGACCGAACCAGAACCATGTGGCTGGGAAGCAAGCTTCTTACCACGCACCCACGCCTGCACGTATGTTTATATATTTATTTATATACATACACACGCACATATATATACGTGCGCGGACACACACATATTCATACAGACACACGTACGCATACACACATGATGTTTATGTAATTAACATTACTGAAGTATTAACCACCATGTTTTCCCGTACGCATCTGTTCAAAGGTTATAGGTACAATACTTTCACCACTTCCACCATTATAACTACTTTCACAACTACCACTGCAACTACTACCAGCACCGCCACTACCACGACCACATCACCATCAACAACGTTAACTCCACCATCACCGCCATCACATCGCCACCACTAACCACTAAAGCTATCACAGTTACCACTACGGTCTCCATCACATCATCACCACCATGGTCAACGCTATCCCTACTACCACCACTACTACGTTATCAAGTATTACAAATCAACACAACCCCAACCACCACCGCCACCACCACTATCACCACCACTATCACCACCACCATCGCCACCATTACGTAAACAAGTACTGCAATCAACACAACCACCACATTACCACCATCACCACCACCACCACCACCACCACAACTGCCACCACTACCACCACCACCACTTCAGCTACCATCATTATTTATGATGGTGATAGTGATGGCGGCGGCGGCGGCGGTGGTGGTGGTGGTGGAAACGGTGGTGTTCAACATAGCGCGTTAGGGAGTAATAATGGCTGATACTGGAGTGGCGGTAGGAGTGGAGATGTTGGTAATGGTGGTTGTTGAGGTGATAGTTGTGGTTAATACACTGGTCGCAATTGTGGTACCGACTGCGGTAGTAGTGGTGGTGGTGGTGCCGTTGCTGGTGTTGGTGGCGACGGTAATAATGATGGTGATAATTCTGATATTAACGATATGATGGTAATAGTAACAGTGGTGTAGCGATACTGTGGTGGTGGTGGTGGTGGTCTTGGTGGTCTTAGTGGTGGTGATGGTGGTGGTTAATGAATTAATAATGGTAGTAGTAGTTGTAATGATTAACATTGTGGTGGTTGCAGTGATTGTAAAAGTGATGATAGTAGTGGTAGTAATGGTTGAGATTGATATAGTCTTGGTTGTAGTAGTAGTTACTATAATGATGGTGGTGCTGGTGGTGTTGTTGGTGGTGGTGGTTGTTGTTGACAGCGACAGAAACATTATCAACACTAATACTGTCACGTGGTTTACACGTTACTTTTGATAATTTCTCAGCCGTTCTCACGTTCACTTTGGTTTCCATTATGAATACCACTATTTCAAGAGTTATTAGCATTACTACTACTGCTGCTGCTGCTGCTGCTGTTGTGGTTCCTGCTGTTGTTACTGCTGCCGCTGCTGCTGCTACTGCTACTGCTACTGCTACTACTACTACTACTACTACTACTACTACTACTACTACTACCACCACCACCACCACCATTGTCGCTACCATCTAATACTACTATTAATACTACCACCATAGACAACTACCCCTACAGATGACGATGATGATGACGAGGAGGAGGAGGAGGAGGAGGAGGAGGAGGAGGAAGAGGAGGAGGATTGTAACGACGACGAAGCTACTGCTGCTGATGATTTCTTCTATTTGAAGGGCATACTACAAAGAGAATTTACAATTTGCTGAGAGTGGGAATTATGTAAAAAGATGGAGAAAAGGGGACGCAGGAGTGGCACCATTTCCACCCACAAAAGTGGTGGTGCCTTTATTTAGAAATATCGAGGCACCTCACGCTTCTGATCATCTTCTGCCGCTGGCATTCTTGCACCTCAGTCGATAGTACTACAAGATTTCGAAATTCGGCCATCTTCCACGCCCCAGTTTTACCCCTTGTACCCACGTTTCATTAGACAGATTTACGGACAAGACCACTCTCTCCACTCATGCATCTTCCATTTCATGTATTACTGGAAAACTTTGATGAAGGTTGGCTTTGGAGGCAGATCTGAATACTCAATCTTTCAAACACATCAGAAGAAGAATTACCTCCCTCTTTTTGTCAAAAAGAGATAGTGGGCCATTCTTTAAGAGGTCCATAGTGCCTGGGTTTAAAATTTTCCAGAACAATTAAGCCAGCTGGTCGTCGACGACGACTGGAGTCCCTCTCAGAAGGTCATTGCTTCCACTTATGATAAATTCCCTACAGCATTTAAGGGTTTATGCAATATCGGCCTTATTTCCAGACCAGTAGATAACTACGAATACATAACTTTTCACACACATACAGTTCTCAATTACATGTAGACTAAAACAGGGATACGTTCTTGTACCTACGCTCTTCTGCCTTATACTTATTTGCAATACTTTTAAAATTTTGTCCAGGCAATCTGAGCCTAGGCATCAAATACTGTTTTGGCAGAAAACTATTAAATACAACTAGATTTCTATTTCATCGACTTACTAACATCCAACACATCTTAAAGCTTCAATAAACAGATGGCAATGCTATTTTCAGTCATACACTGATGACAGCGTTCCTTTCTATCACTTATCTTAGCATC
>NC_142932.1:73707563-73720063 GCF_046866305.1 Octopus bimaculoides | reverse complement strand
CCCCTTCTCTTCATATGCGCTACCTTTGACGTCATATCTACTAACGGTATACCAAAGTATATGATCTTTAGTTCCGAGAGGAAAGAGAAATCATGGTAGAGATATCACACAGCTGTGCACTCGAACTTTGTGACCACATGTCTTTAGAGAAGGTAAGAATCAAGCAGTTGTAGCCCACGGTGCTATCTGAAAGGAAATATTAATTTAGAGCAGAATCGTTCTTGAGGCTTTGCTTTTCGTAATGGGTTTTCTCCGGCATACTTTCAGTTATAGTGACAGTCACACTCACTAGCTGCTATACTGATGGCATGGAAGTATCATAAGCAATCAAGAATCCTGATAATGTTATAAACATGCTGCATCATATAATTCAGAGTCCTCAACCGGGGTCCATATAAGATTTTGGCGGGGTCCATGGATGTAATATAGTAAATTGGAGGTCATGGTAATTTTTCAGGGGCCATGAGAAAACTATGCTTCAGACCAGTAAAGTTTATATGCAATAAATTGGTTATACGTCCGCAATGCACAAAATATGTTCACAATTTTTGTACAAGTCCTAATAATATTTAATTATAAAAATACAATAGGATTTTTTAAACCGCGAATGGCTAAGGGGGTCCACACAAGTTTAAAATAGGAATCGAAGGGGTCCATAGCTAAAAAATGGTCGAGAAACACTGATCTAAATGAAATATACAATTGGGTTGAAGAAGAAAGCAGCATATATTTAATGCTGGAAATTACATTTACATTGCTATCACCCGAGGACACACCGCTGTCGAAATAAACAGGACTAGAAGGCATGGTGATCTTAGATTAACAGTCAGTGCATAACTTGGAGAGGATTAAGATAAGTATTGATGTATTATTTCATGCACATATTACTAAAAATGGCAAGGTGTCGAAGACTAGCTAGATGGATTCTGAGATCATTCAGAACAAGAGACCATGGTCTCTGTGGAAAACCTTTACTCTCAGCCGACTTTTCTATTGCTCACAATTGCAATCGACAAATAGAATGAAACTCATGACGTAACGAGAAGCAATCCAACGTTACTACCTCAGTGGAGTGTTTGAGCCTCTCGAAGACTAGCGGGAGGGATTCTCAGATCATTCAAAACAAGGAGGATCCTGAAAAAGCTAGCATCAAAACTTTGGTATCAAAAATCACACATCGCATTAACCATTATGGCAGAATATGTTTGGTCCCATGCTTCCCATCAAAAATCAAGACATAATACTGTAACAGCTTAAAAATCAAGTACTCACAGTTTTCCAATATCTTGCCACAACTAAAAAAAAAAAAACTGAAAAAACACTTCAGTGATCTATCTGGAAAATATGGAAATAAATTCAAGACACACCTAAAGCTTCTACTAAGTGAGAACCCAGATAAATCTACATTATATCAAAAACAAAAACGCAAATGAGGACAGGAGTTTCAAACTCCCTGATTCTCCAAAAGTCAAGTACAGAAGAGCTGAAGAAACTGTATCTACTGTAATAGCGGTACTCCAGCAGGACCGCAGCAATGGGATAGAACTAGAAAAAGAGAATGTGTACACACGCACACACTCGCACACACAAATATGAGAGATTGTTTATAAGATATTCTAGTTACACCATCTTACGTATGTCTCATTAACATAAGGCTATTATTAGTTATATAATGCAAATTAATGTCATATCACCAGAAATGCTCAACTTTGAAACGTAACATTTCTGAAATAAAGAAAATGTTGATAGAATTCATCGTATGTATGTATACAGATATGCACATATACATCCATCCATACACACACACATATACATATATATAGATATGCATGTGTGTGTGCATTTGTATGTTTGTAGTATGTGTGCTTATATAGATATATACAATACATATAAATTTTGTGTAATATAAGAGTTGTAACGTAATTTTTTCTTTAATTCTTTAAATTATTTCAGCTTTAAAGCTGCGGTCATGCTGGGGCACCACCGTTTTAAAAAGCAGACCAGGCACACCTGATGCCGAAACCCAGGATATTGAAACATTTTACATAGTACACACACAATACACGTATGTGTACGTGAGTGCGCGCGTGTGTGCGATCATGCTAGAATAACATTGCATTCGCTATATCCTGCTATTGTTTAGGCGCTTTATTACAGCTGTTTCAATGTTCTTGTGTGTTTATGTATACATATAGTTGCTAAGTCAGTTATTCACTAACGACGATCTTAAACTGATTACAACTTCTTAAAAACAGCTGATCTTCCATAGAAACATAATAAGATGATTTCAATCTTCAACAGAGGCCATAGTCACGTTCCTGATTTTTGGGGGGTGGGAAGGAGTAAGGAAATAAACAGATTAGCTTCTAGGAAGACAATGCGATCGCTAAATAGCATTTTTGTTTTGCATTTCTTTTTCGGTGGTTGTTCTATTTTTATAAGGCATTTGATTAGATATTTGGCAGTTGACAATATATTGCCGTTCTATTATTTATTCCTTGGTGCATGCCAAGTTTTGGTTCTTCACCAACAGAATCTCTGAGATGGAAATGATAGCGAGTCATCTCTTGTGTGTTCTATATAACAAAACTTCAGAACTTTGGAGTCGTTCCCAATAACCCTACACTTGTGGGTATGTGCGTTTATACAACATATATACATGTATACAAATACACAGACAAATATGCATAGAACATATATATATGTGTGTGTGTGTGTGTGTGTGTGTGTGCACAGAAATGACAGAAGTAAATAGACACCCCATAAAACCTCGTTTTATGTTTATTCTAACTTGTAAAGGTTTAATATTTTTATTAACGGACATTTTTATGTTTCAGGTTCTCTATATGACTGTTTAATTATGCCATATACAAAAGAAGCCTTGGAACCATCTGAATTTCAAAGAGGTCATATTGTGGGTCAATCAGAAGGTGAACATAGCATAAAATCGCAGAAAATCTTGGGATCCGGCTTTTTACAGTTAACAGAGTGATTGTGCAATTCACCAGAGAGGGGAAGGAGTCATCTCACCCAGGTTGACGAAGGCCCTCTGACAGGACCTTTCTCTTTGTTAAGAGAAGTGTGGAGGATAACCTTGTTGCAATGCCACTGACATGGCAGAACACGTTGACGTCAGTCCCAGAACAGCTGTCAGGTATCTCCACAAACTTGATTACTATGGCAGAGCACCAAGAAGGAAGCCACTTCTTCCACTAACCAATATCAAGCTGAGAAAAGATTGAGCCAGTGAGATGGTGGAGAGGCCACTAGCAGTTTGGGACACTGCCATATTCTTCTATGAGTCCAGATTTGTTGTATTTTCTGACAGTGGTCAAGTGTGGGTCTGGAAACTCTGTGATCAAGAATTTGACGTGAAAAGATTGCAGCCAACAATGAAACACGGCAGTTAGTCTGTGATGATCTGGGGAGCAATTTAAAGCAATGGTCAATCAGAGCTGGTGGAGTGTGAGAGAAACATAAACTCGGATAAATATGAGTCCATATTGCAGAAATGACTCCTTCCAATCTTCTCCAGTTGTGAAATGATTAAAGAAGACTCTTTATTTATGGAAGATTGAGCTCCTTGTCACATGGCTAAAATTTCCGAAGATTTGCTGGATGAGAATGGCATTAAAAAGCTTCCATGGCCAAGCCAATCACCAGATATGAACCCTATTGAGCACCTCTGAGGCATAATGGTAGGCCACTTCAGAAAAAGAAAAGGAAAGCATCTTCAAAGCCAGATCTTTTGAGATTACTGCGTGAAACTTGGCAAGAGAATATTCATCATCTGATCAGTAACATGCCTAATAGGGTCCTTGCATTGAAAAATGCAAGGGGCATGTCTACTAAACATTAAATATTCACATAATAACAATTAATGAATGATTTGAATTTATAATTTCAGATTTAAATAAATTTTAACGATTATAAAGGTGTCTATTTGCTTTTGTCATGTCTGTGTAGATATATACATATATGCGTATGTGTACGCAGGTATAAATACATATGTAAATGTGTGTATGTATATGTGCGTGTATGTATATATATATATATATATATATATATATATATGCACAGAGAGACAGAGAGAGAGAGATGTGAATACATTTATGTGTAAATGTATGTATATATACGTACAGGTGAATGTATATGTATATAGAAGTGTGTGTGTGTGTGTGTGTGTGTGTGTGTGTGTGTGTGTGTGTGTGTGTATAACGAGGAAGAAACAGATACATACACATATATGCATGTGAGTGTTTATGCGTGTCTCTAAGTATTTGTCTGCGTGTGCTTTTGGTTGCGTGCATGCATAGTTTATATTTGATTGTAAGTACGCACACAAACACAGACTCTCTCTTTCTCTTTCCTTCTCTCTCTCTTACACACACACACACTCACACACACACACATGCAACACACACACACACAACACATACGCGCGCGCGCATGTGGTCTCAACTATCACATGACCTGGCAGCTTGTACAACATTTTCGTAAATTGTTATAAGTGCCTATGTAGTCGTGAGCAGACACAGACACCACCTCGATCCTCCCGTCTTTGATTGATTCAGTGAAACATGAAGGATGTGGCAGCTGGAAATAGGAATAGCTGGACAATCAACCGACGTTGGTACTAATTTTCAGCTGTCTAGATTAGAGTAACGCAAAAATAAAATGCCTTGCTCAATGCCTTGCTCAATGCTTTGCTCAATGCCTTGCTCAATGTTATCAGTTATCATTATCTTTTCTTGTCACTGGGCCCTGATTACTGATTTAGAGAATAATGTTAACACTGTACAATCATCTATCACTGACTATCTACGTGGTACTGGTACTGTCCAGTACTACAGTATATAATGCTTCTTACAACTACTACTATCCAACGTCAAAGTACTTTCTGAGACAAAAAAAGCAACCAACATTTTTCATGCTAACCATCCAAAATCTTTCGGCAATGGTTATGTGGCGAAATACCTAGGCTTGATGTGTTGGAAACATAGTTACAAACCTACACATTATGCGACAAGGGATTATCTTAAAATTATTTTCTTCGATCTTGACAGAATTGGATGGAATCTCAATGTCTGAGCAGCCTTATCTAAAGAGTGCACTGCTCACCCACTCTACAAGCTGGCCAGCTGAGACTGGTGTTTGTTTAATTTCAGTGGAAAGAACAAATGTGCAAACGTAAACATAGGATAGATGCACAGATGTGTTGTTGGAATGTGTGAGCTCTATTAACTCACGTAAAGCCAGATGACCAGAAGGCCGTACTCGTTGCTGAAGAGCTTAATCAATATGAGATCGATATTGCTGCCCTTTCTGAAACATGATTATCAAGGAAACACCAACTAAGTAAAATAGAACGTGGCAATAGCGTCTTTTGGGTTGGCAAACTGACAGATGAGAAATAGAAGAACAATATTGGTTTTATGATCAGAAAGAACCTAGCTGTTAGACCAGATGAGTGATCATCCTATGTGAATGACTGAATCTTTAAATTCCGTTTACCGGTGTCTTGTGGTATTCATGGAACTTTCTTTCATATTCATGTACCAGCGCCATCACTCAGTAAAAAAATTACTTTTACTTTTCTAGATGAATTTCAAAGATGTCGTTACTTCCACACTGAAATGTAACAAAATCATACCAGAACAGAGCATGACTGCAATGCTGGTTTATAGTTTGAGACGCATTGGTATAGATGAAATGAACAGTTGTGGTCCTCGCCTACTACTTACGATTCTGTTTGTTCACCGCTCGCCAAAATAGCTTGTTAAATTAGAAATTTGGTTTTCGCTAATCAACTATTTCTCTTGTCCGTTCCCAAAATTGGATCTACATTAATCAGTGATGCTGAAGATATTCTGAAAAGACAATAGTGTATTTTGCAGATCTTTCTCACAATCCATTCACAATAGTTGAGAAGGTTACAGAGAATATTCCATAGTTACTAGAGAAACGGGTAATAATCCTAGCATAGAGGAAATTAAAATTGCTATTATACAGATCAGTTCAAGAATGACCCAGGAAAGGATGATATAACAGATGAAGTTATTTAGCGTAGTGGAAATATAATGTTTGAATCTTGTCACATGGTTTAACAAATACAGTTTTAATTTTATGCGTAAACGGGGAGAGAAAGAGACTTAATGTTTCGGACTTCTGTCCTTCATCAGAAAAATGAGAAAAGCGTAGTGGGAGTGAGAAGGAAAAAATAGTCCGCGAGAGAAGAGAAAAATAAACAAGCGATGAGAATACGGTTCTATAGGGGAGAGTTAAAAGAGGAGGAGGGGGGTGTGTATGTGCAAGTAGGGAAGGATATTTATCTAGAAGCTGGAAAATGGATAGGGTGGTTAGTGGGATTTGCAGGGTGTGTGCATACGTCTAGAAGTGCATAACTGCAGAAATATAGTGCGTGGGTGAGTGGGATGTGAGGTGTTGGTACATGTGTGTTTGTGTGTAATGGTTAAGTGCGTATGAAGAAAGCGTGGGTGTGACGATGTTTGAGGAGGGCGCGTATGTGAGGTAAAAAGAAAGGGAAGAAGAAGAAGAAGAACGTAGATGGTGTGATAGATGTGCATGCAAGGTGAGTCTGAAACACCTTTAAACGGATGAAATAATAAAAAAGGAAAGAAAAAAGGATGGAGTTCTGTAACAAGAAATGTTAAAGAATAAGGCAAAGAGAACTACAAGGCACTGGCAAAATGTTTGGAGAGGCTTGATAGAGTTTCCAAAGGATGGTGAGGAACCAATAAAAAATTGTAGCTGAGGTAAGGGAGAAGCAAGAAGAATGTGGAGCTGTGATACATATTCCTAAAAGTGAATGAGTGGAGAAGTTTTTTACACAGAAGAAAAGCTAAAAATGGAATATGCAATAGTAGAACAAAGTATTAATTCTTTGTACCACATATATGTAATATATTATTAATGCTGTGAGTATATACGTATAATTATGGATTTCTATATATTTATATATACACATGTATACATAAGAACATATTCATATACACATACATATATACATACATAATATACACACACACATATATGTATATGTATGTATATATATATGTATATGGATATACATATATATATACATGTGTATGTGTGTGTGTGTGTGTGTATATGTGTGTGTGTGTGTATGTGTGTGTGTGTATGCTTGTATCTATGTATATACATATATTTATATACTCACACATGCATACATATATGTATATAAATAGACAAATAATTAGGTCTACTGAAGAGGATTATGGTGATCAAGTTAAATTATTCATATTCAACATTTGAGTACATTTTCTTTTGTTCGCTACTACTAATGTGTGTACACACGCGCACGCGCATATATATATACATATATACGTGTATGCGTGTCTACATAGTGAGAGACAGTAAAACCAGTAAGGGACGTTGAACTATGTAAAAGAATTCTTCTAGAGAAGATAAAAATTGAAGTTAATCCACGATATTCTCATAAATAATCTTTTTCTTAGGCTTTCAAATATTGACCAGTGACATTTTTTGAGATTACCATATAACGGAAGTACAATACAGTGTTATTTATTATATATGTATGGCTGTATGTGAATGTGTGGCTGAAAGCACAAGTACGTATTCGTGAATTATTGCGCACCTGTGTGTGTGTATAGTTCTTTACAGTCGCACATTGAAAACCAGTGGGTATGTAATTGCATACACACACAATATATATATATATATATATATATATATGTATAAAAGAATATAAAAAATGTGACTAGAACGGAACAGGCGACAACAAAACATCCAGACAGATGATACAAAAAGCGACAAGAAAAAACAAGGACGGGTCATTCGGAGTTTTCTTTCGTCAGTCGAGTTCCATATTATCTTTGCAGTTTCGGCTGGTTATTTTCGAGACTGCATGTATATATATATATATATATATATATATATATATATATATATATATATATATATATATATATATATATATGTATATATATATATATATACAGACACGCGTGTTACCACACACACATACATAGTTACTACCACACGCGCACATGCTACCACACACACACATACGCAATTACTGTCACACACACGCTACCATACATACACACATTACCACACACACCCATACCGATCATCTTCACACTCTCCTGTCCCAGAAACCACTTTCTTTCTCCTTCCACTTCTGGTCACTTCAGAAATGTAACCACACGTAGACCGTTGGCGATTTTACTTTATTTTTCCTTCTTTCTCTTTGGACTTTCCTGTTTCCGACGAAGAGCTATTCTCGAAACGTTAACAACAACTTTCTCCTTTCACCGAGCGTCAAATTAATATATATCTTGTGCGCGTCCTCACGTTCTTCTTTTTCTTTTTTTTTCCTCTGTTTTTTAATTGTTTCTGTATTTGAACTGACTAAGTGTATATATATATATATATATATATATATATATATATATATATATATAAAACTTTTAAAAATAAGGGTGAAAAATTGAATATTAATTTGATTCATGTCTATCTAAAACCAGTGGCCTAGCATATTGAAAAAAATCTGAAGATTCAGAAAGATTATATTACATACATATAAGAGCGATGACCACTGTGACTAATCTTTATATTTTGTATCATTTCACTTGTCTTGCTCGCTTACACTCTGGCGTTTGCTGAATTTTCTTGAGAACAATCTTTTCTTGGCGGTCAGACCATATGGGGTCTACATCTAGCATATTGGATGCCCACTCAGTGGTAATCCCTCTTATATATATATATATATATATATATATATATATATATATATATATATATATATATATATAGTGTAATAAACATTATCAACCACATATAACTTAACATATACCCTTCGTGAAATTGCCGGTATGCTGTGATTTAGCGTGGTGGAGAATATTTTCTCAAAGTGCCTGGTGTTAAAACACCTGAAAGTCATGTTTTAACATCCGGTGCTTTGAAAAAGTAATATGCACCACGCGAAATCGCAGCCTACCGGCAAATAACTTTGTGATGTAAGTTAAATATATGTGATTGATAATGCTTATATACATACATACATACATACATACATACATACATACATACATATATATATATATATATATATATATATATATATATATATATATATAGTAAAAAAATTTGAAATTTTTACTACCACTGGCCTAGCGTGTAGAAAAATTAGTCAATAGACTATATATTATTCATATAAATACAGTGTACAATGTGTTTAAATGTACACTGTATATATATATATATATATATATATATATATACATGCATACATATTGCATAAATACTAGCTGACTGTGTGGTAAGAAGCTTGCTTCCCAACTGCATGTCACCAGGTTTAGTCCCAATGCGTGGCACCTGAAGCAACTGTTTTCTGCTATAGTCCCAAATCGACCAGAGCTTATGAGTGAACTTGGACAACGGAAACAAAAAGATAGACATCGTATCTTTTAAGCGATAGAATGAGTGTCAAATTTTAAAAGTTAAGTGCCAGGGTCGATCTGTCTGACTAAACCCTTCAAGACGATGCCCTAGCATAACTGCAGTCCAATGTTTGTAACAAGGAAAAGATATATATATATATATATATATATATATATATATATATATATATATATATATATATATATAGTGTTGTATTTCGGGATGGTATTTTTTTTTTAATATATTTTATGCCAAATAAACACATACACTATTTATTCGTTCATCACTCGTTTATTACTGTTCTTATTTTAACTCATGTCTATTGTCCGCAAATCTTTCGTCACACATCTGTAACTTCTTCAGCGACTCTTTCCGTCTTCGTGTGAGCTCCTCCTCCGCCTAGTCCATTCTATATATGTATATGTGTTTATGTGTGTGTTTACATACATACATACAGACGTATACACATATAAATACACATTGAGAAACAGGCAGGTAGAAAGCGTGATGGGGAAGGAGGAGAGAGATAGAGAAACGTATACATACAATTTTCTTTATTTTAATTGACTATATATATATATATATATATATATATATATATATATATATATATATAATTTATGTATATATTAATATTATCTTGGTTGAAAAACTTCGATAATGCAAATATGTTAATAGTTTCCAGGGTAGCAAAAATCACACAAAAATTGGGATATTAAACCCGGTTAATGGGTATAAAATCCATGTTAAAGTGATGTATTTTGAGTTGATATAAAGAATAGCAATAAATGGAATATATATATATATATATATATATATATATATATATATATATAAAGTAGGTGCTGAAATTTCCTGGCTTTCGGTAAACGAAAATACTGGAGGATCAGTTATGATTTTATTCAAGATACTCTCCTCTCAGATCTACACATTTATTGCAGCGGTACTTGAGTCTTCCCAAGCCCTGTAAAACCAGTCCTTTCGCGACACTCTTAAAACCAAGCTACTGTTCAGCACCTCCTCGTATATATAAAGAGATAGCGGGACATGGAGAAAGAAAGAGAGAAAGAGAGTGAGTGAGAGAAATCTACAGAACTAGTCTGAAAGCTTTTCAGATGTTTCATTCCTAAAAACCTTTATCAATTTAAGAGTTGGAATAGAAACTTAATAGAATAGAAAAAAAAAAAAAAAGAAAAAGAATGGGGTTGGAAATGTGAGTCAGAAAATCATCAACAGAACCGTTGGAATTGTACAGGCATCCTTTCACTCTCTTCAAATCACGCGCGTGTTCTTGGATGCAATCAAAAACTATTGATTTTTATTACATTTAGTGTGTTGCGACGAAATAAAATATATTTATTTATCACAGAAATTACGACTCATTCAATTTCCTATTTCACAATGCTACTGTGTATGACACTATTACAATACATTTGTGTGTGCATGCGTGTGTTGTGTCTGTGTGTGTGTATGTGTATGTGCGTACGTGCGTATGTGTGTGTGCATTATATATATATATATATATATATGTATCCATGTGTAGATACATATATACACACACATATACATATATGTATATATGTATCTCTCTTTCTCTCACTGTTTATATATATATATGTTTATGTGTGTGTGTGTGTGTGTGTGTGTGTGTGTGTGTGTGTGTGTGTGTGTGTGTGTGTGTGTGTGTGTGTGTGTGTGTGCGTGTGTGTGTGTGTAATGTTCCTGATTGAAAAATAGCATCATTCAGCTGAAATATTTTCTTGCTACAGAAAAAATGCATGTGTCGGGGGATGTGTGCGCGCGCGTGCATGCTCTCTGTGATGGTCTGTCAAACTTCTAGGAACCTGTTGACTGAGACTCCAGCGTTTCAATCACAGTTCTGTATAAAATATTCCGAATTAGAGAAAAGATATCGACAACAATCATTTTTTGAACCTTTAACTAAATTCAACTCTTGATAATCATTAACGAATTTTTGAAATTTTTTTCATAGTTTTTAAAGAATTTAAATACTTTTATGCGCGTTGCTTTTTACTTATTTTTGAAATAATTTCCAAACAATTACGTGGATTTCTTGCTAAATTTTTGCTTGGAATAATCAAATAGCTGCTATATAAAAGTGACCAATGACGCCTCATTCTTAGGCATTTTGTTACCATATAGGCGCAGGCGTGTCTGTATGGTAAGAAGCCTACTTTCCAGCCACATGGTTCTGGGTTCAGTCCCACTGCGTGGCACCTTGAACAGGTGTCTTGTACTATAAGCCTCGGACCGAATAAAGCTTTGTGACTGGATTTGGTAGACGGATTGGATTACAGTCGTGTGAAAAATACACACTCACTCACTCACACGCACACACACACACACGTACGTATGTATGTATGTATGTATGTATGTTTGTATGTATGCCTCTCTGCGTTTCGGCAAAGGAGTACGATAAAATAAGTACTAGGCTTTAAAAAAATAAGTCCTTGGATCGATTTGCTCGACTAAAACCCTTCAAGACGTTGCCAAGCATAGCCGCAGTGTCCGAAACAAGTAGAAGATAAAAGATATACTGCATAGTTCCAAGTAATTTCTTAAGAAGAATTTAGTAAACATGAGATTTTGATAGAAGGTTTAAATTCAGATCGCTTTAAAACAGAAAGTTTGTGGCACAGAACGAAGTTTGGAAAAGGTTAATGTAACTTATGACAATAGATTCCAGAAACTTTCTAGTTTTCACAATAAATTGGTTGTGTTTAATTATTAAATTCACACCCTTCCCCCAATAACATTCATCAACGAACTTTTCTTTTGAATTCGGTTGAACTTCTGTGTTCATAATTAGCTTAGCTTTCATTGGTGCTGTTTTTGTTGATTTTATTATTGTAACTGGAAGATCATTCAATTCAATACTATTTTCAACTAAGTCACGAAAATCATTTAAGTCGTTTTCAGATTTTCAGATTTTATTTAATCTATTCAGCTTTTCTTCTTCAAATTTCAAGGGAAATATATTTCACTATTTCAGAGTTCCTTGAAGTGGAATCTCAAACGTCAATTAATTTAAC
>NC_142932.1:73690063-73702563 GCF_046866305.1 Octopus bimaculoides | reverse complement strand
TTACCCGGCGTGCTAACGATTCTGCCAGCTTGCTACCTTAAAAGAAAGTAATAATATTAATTATTAATTAACAGAATGATTTTTGAAGGTTGTCACAACAGGAGAAAACATCATCTTTTAGTGACCTGGATAGACTACAAGAAGGCTTTGATAGTCACCCTCACAGCCGGATGAAGGAATGCTTGGAGATGTTCAAAATTTCACCAGTAATCAGGAATTTTGTATGTAAACTTCTGAATGAAACAAATTATGGATACAATGTGTATGGAAAAATAGTTCGACATCTCCTCTGAATGGATGACAAATGCAAGCCCTCCTACACACAGTCAAACAATTAAGTGATAGGATCATAATTGAATCCTGGCTTCACAAATGCGCCAAGACTACATTTATCAAGGGAAAAACTATCAAACGCATGCAACATCACCTTAGATAGAGACATGGAGATAAAATAGAACCTCAGAGCAGTTATAAGCATCTAGGAATATGTGAAGGAAATGGGATAAAACACTCACTAATGAGAGGAAAGGTACAGGCGGCGTGCTACCGAAGAATGAGAAGCCTTCTGAAAATCGAGCTGAATGGGAGAAACAAAATTGAGACCATAAAAACACTGGACATGCCAGTAATCATATACAGTTTCAATGATATAAACTGGTCCCTCTCTAAGATCAACAAATTTGATGTCAAAATATGAAAGCTGAGGACAATGCATTGTATGCATCACTCAAAATGAAACACATACCTAATATACCTCCCAAGAAAAGAAGGCGATCAGGGGTTAATACAATCTCAAATCTCATTGAAAATTGCAACAGTGGTACTTTATATAAGCCTTCAACAAGCAGACTGGATGTTAAAGCTGGTTATGAAGCATGAAGATACCAAAAGGTTGCACTCAATGACGAAAAACGCGAAAATATAACCCCGAGTAATGCAACTAGATGAACCTGTACCAGAAGATGTGTTCCTAACTGACGAGGCAAAACAAATAAACCATAGCCAAACAAACCAACCTCCAATATATTAAGGAGAAATGGGAGCAAATCCACTACATGGAAAATACCCGACTAGAATCAGGGACTCTGATGTAGATAAAGCCCTTACTCAACAGTGGCTGTAATACTCTGGTCTGAAACCAGAAACTGAGGGGTATATCGTTGCTTCTCAGGACCAGTCCCTTCCAACTATGAATTACCAGAGTAATTTCCTGAAATATAAAATCAGCTCGTGATGCCGCATATGTGGAGAATATCCAGAGATAATCAACCACATAATATCTGGATGCAGCAGGCTGGCACCAACAGAATTCTTACAAGTACGAACACTGTTCAATATGCCGCACATACAACCTCCCTTACAAAAACAGTAGGCGGCAACACAAGCCACCAGAAGATGCCCAGAATGCCGAAGTTACCATCTTTTCAGTGTACAGATTGATCGGGAAATGCAGGCAAGCCGACTTGATCTCATTGTGAAAAACCATATTAGAAAGGCTTGTCTTTTTATTGATGTTTCAGCTTCAGCCGACAAAAATACATCTCTAAAAACGTTTGAAAAAATGAACAAGTACAAGGAGCTGGAGATTGAAATAGGCAATACGTGGAATCTCAAAACAATATTACCTATTAATATTGTGGTACTTGAAATGTTATCAAGAGGAGCAAACAAGTATGTCGATCAAATCCCTGGCATCTCCAAAACAAGCGAATTGCAAAAGATCATACTTATGAGTACCCAACATCCTTATATCCCCCCATTCAAGTTGTAGCCGACCAAGCTGATGTTGACGTAAGCTTTCAGCAAAAGTTCTGCCCTCGAGTCTTTCAACCACGTCCACCATACAACTTCATTTGAAAACAACCCACTTGTCTTTGCTAAAGGAAATCAGTGGATCGACTTTCCTGACACATTCAGCTGATAGTCAGATTCTGCTTACACGAAATAATTCACAAATCTTCAATAAATGGACACAGATTTCAGATTGCTGACGGCTCTCCTTGGCCCTCCCTGTGGAATTTATCCTGATCCCTCAACGTTCCACTGCAGTACTATCAGGCCCTTACTTTTAAAAATTGTTCATATTCTCGGACATGAAAACTTACTCTTATATGCTACTCGGACTGTCCTCGTTGACACTCAGAACTCTTTCCAGGTTATTTTTTTTCACACTTTCCACTAACCTGTAGAGTTTAAGGGATTTACACTCCCCCATCCCATTGTCTAACTGTGTTAGTCGCTACATGATCGAAATGTCAATCTCAACTAATGATAACACAAAGGGACAATTTTGAACATAATTTCTGTTGAATTAGCATACTGATTACAAAACTACAGTCACTTTTCTTCTAGTCACTTTTTTTCTAAGTTTTTTTTCTACAGCTTACACTCTGTATAAGCACCATTGTATTGTTTATTCATAAGTAATAGGGCTTGTCAGCTGCTTTTATTATTTTATTGACAACACCGGAGAGCATTTTCGAAATAATTTTTAGTTGTCTTGCATTTTATAATAAGTCCTACCTAATTTGATGGTGCTGGGTTCCGAAATGTCCTCAGAAATTTTCTATTACGTGAAGTTCTTTGTTAAACAACTATACATTTTTTACCAAAAGATGTCCGATTTTTTCCATTAAATGCAATACTGAAGTAAGAACCTAATACAAATCAATCGTACTTTTTATTGTTTAACAAATGTATTACACAAAATGTTTAATTGCACATCTTAGGATAGATATTCCTGTCAAACTGGAGTTTCAGCTACCCACAAAGTGAACTTTTCTTTGCAGCTTTGCATGCATAACTTGCATCATTATAGTTTCTTTGCAGAAACCAATAGTCCTCGGTCATCATGTTTGTGTTCCACCTGCCTTCATACCTCGTCTTCATGCTCTCGATGTCTGGGTGGAATCTTTCTCCTTGCTCGCCACTTATTGCACTAAGATTTTCATAGAAGTAGATTAGATGATTCTGCAGGAAATGCATTTTTACATTCATGTTGTAACACTGTGCTCGAAAGCAGTTCTTCATAAATTGATGGCTTCCTATTCCCCATGAAATCAGACACAACTACAGCAAAAGCATTCCGTGCTTCATTTTTCAATGCCAGACATGTTCTCCAAAAACTGCTCGCACAGCAATAAACATCTAATCACAACTCGTCAAACACATCGGCCCTAACTTTTTCACTAGACAAAGGTAGAAACTTTCTGCATAAGTATTTGAAGCAGTCATTGTCTCAGTGTTTCAACACATGTTTTAAACACTATATGAGATTTTCAGGTTTTGTTTTGCTCACCCAGTTTCATGCGAAAGTAATCAAATTAAGTTTTCTTCACAAAATCGGTGATTTTGTTTCGCTGCCTAGGTAAAGTGTAACATCCACAAATATAGCAGAAAACATCGGCAATGCTTTTGCATTTTCCTCTCACACAAACGGCTGTATTTCTGAAATACAAAACATAGTTAAGTCAATTGTCATTTTCAGAATTGTCAGCAGTTATAAAGTAAGCAAATGCAGATTTGTGATGGCAAAGATCCATAAAAAGCATGCATACTATGAAGTTCAATCTACAGTTCTTTGACCATTCTCACATTTAAAATATTAAAGGAGAATTCAAAATACCAATTTTCATAAGAAATAGTTAAAGGTACAACTAAACATGTTTCACCTGGTTTGCAATGATAGTCACACTAAATTAAGCACACCGTGGGCATATCTGCAAACAAGTTCCATAGATATGAAGCACTTATTATGTGAAGAATCACAGAAATGTGTTGTTTATTAACATCTAATTGTATAAAGGATATTTCTGTTATCATCATGACATTTAAAACTGGTTAGAATAAAAATAGTGAAAGTTGCTCAAGTTTGATGCTTTTTATTTACTGAAAATATCTAAATTACGACTTTTGTTTTTACTATTTACTTGAAATGATATTCTTTTCTACTCTAGACACAAGGCCCGATATAGGGTTTAAACAAACTAACATAATTCATATCAGCACTAGAGATATTCAGTTCCTTCGCCATAAAATATGACAACCAATACAAACTAAGACATAATTCAACCCCATGTTAAAAGAGGAATACTTTGAAACTGATGAAGAAAAATACAAAAATGGAGCGTACGAAACTCGATATCGTTGAATACAAATGATACGGTACCTGGCGCAAATCGGGAAAATTTAATTAGAGGTCAAGTCTTTGTTTCTTAATTCTGGCAACTAAAACAGAAAAGGCACAAATTAACACGTAAAAGATACGTTTCTATTCTGCATGCATATTTGCTCGAAATGTAACTACGACTATGAAGAGAAGATAACATTGATCGGAATATAACGTTGGATCCCAACAAATTCGTTAACTTAAGATCCATCTAATGCATGCAAAATATACAAATTAAATAAGAAAACAACAAAATCGAATTCCTAGACACCTACAGAATACTGCTCAACAAATACCAAAATTAGAACAACACAAGCAAGTTATAGATACAAAAGAACATGTGCTATATTTGCGAATAAATGATTTCAAAGATGGAAAACACGAATAAGAAAATAATCTGAGAGTGAAAATATTTAAAGAAAAAAATTCAGTAGAAAAGATTTATATGGGCCAGCGAGCGTGTCTCCCAGGGTACTGATGAAATAGTAACAACAATAAAAATCGCAAATCTGGTCACACCAATCATAATGAAATCAGACACCTAGTTAAACGCAATAATATTTGTGGCACCCACGATAATTACAAGAAAAATTTGTTACTCTCTCAGATTCGGAATATCTATGATCTTGGAATATCAAAACAAGCAAACAACATGTAAAAGAAACATACAGAAAAAGAAAATAAATGTAAACATGTCTCAACCGTTAATGAAATCAATGAAGAGATATAATTGAAAAAAGAATAAATGACAAATATACAGGAATATAAAATAATAGAAAAAAATATCACTTGGAATTAATGGATGCCCGAAATAAGAGATTTTCACTAGAATCACTAAGAATCCATCGTTATGAAGAGCGATAATAATACCTTGAAGAAAACAAAATTTGACTCGAAAACAAAAAACAATTTATCGAGAATAATGTGGAACTAAAACAGAAACAAATACAGCGCTAGAAACAAGACAAGTAGAAGAGTTCGATGGAAGAGTATAGACAGCAGAGAAACACCCTGTTATGAGATTATTCAAAGCAACGAATGCAGCATCTAAATAATCGTGTGAGACCTTAACAAGACAAGCTGTAACCAATAAGATGCACAACACAAAAAAAAAAAGAAAAGAAAAAGGAAGGCATCAGGATGTAATAAGTTTCCAAACGTCCGGTTAAAATATTTAACGTGGGCTCTTAAGGTGCTAACAGATGTTTCATGAGAAACTGAAGGAACTGCACCAAACCCCTGACTGGTTCATTGATAAGAAAGTCGTCTTGATCCTCAAGATTAAAAAAATAGCAGACACTAAAACTACAGAACTATAACTCGCCTTCCTACAACCTATGAAGCCTTAAATTACAATATCACAAATAAACATATGGAAAGAACAAAAAGTAAACTAGTTTCAGAAGAAGAGAATGGATGCAGTAAAGATTTCAATGGTTGTAAAGACCGATTATTGATTAACAAAACCATGCTGCAAGATGTAAAATAAGAGTGAAGAGCTTGAGCACAGGATAGAGTGAATAACAGAATGCTTTTGACACTTGTATTAAAGACCTCGTGAGTAATTGTCAAACGATACTGCAGGTACAGACAAAAGAAGGAATTGTAAAACGAAGCCCATCTCAATTAGAAGAATTTTGAAACTGAACTCTCTCTTTCCCTCCTCTGTCTGGAATGAAGACTTTAACCACTGTGTTAAACCGGATTGGTATGAATATAAATGTTATGGTATGACATTTGTACATGAGCACCCTAAACTACAAACACAACTACGTGAATTTATTAAAGGAATTGAAGGGTTGAAAATTAGGATTTCATATGCCATATATGACAAAAGGATATGACAAAAAGACGCCAAGCACAGGTTTTGCAAATACTGAGGATTCAACGAACCAAATTATGTACAAAATACAATCAAAAGAAAAATTTAGAAAAAATATTATAAGGTAGTAGACATCAATACTCTGTCCAAGTTATACTTTATAGCTGTAATGTTTTGGGCTGAGAGTCTATAAAACTATAGGCAGAAAACAAAAATTGGTGAATGGAATTTGAACTCAGAACATAATGACGGACAAAAAGCCGCTTAGCATTTTACCCGGCGTGCTAACGATTCTGCCAGCTTATGATAATAATAATAATAATAGTAATAATAATAATAATAATAATAATAATAATAATAATAATAATAATAATAATAATAATAATAATGTTGGTTTCAAATTTTTGGCATAAGGCCAGCAAATTCGGGGGAGGAGGAAGGTCAATTACATCGAACCCAGTGCTCAAATGGTACTTATTTTATCGACCCGATAGGATAAAAGGCAAAGTCGATGGCAGCAGAATTTGAACTCAGAACGTAAAGACGGACGAAATACCGCTAAGCATTTTGCCCGGCACGGTAACGATTCTGCCAGCTTGCCGCCTTAATAATAATAATAATAATAATAATAATAATAATAATAATAATAATAATAATAATAATAATAATAAGCTTGTTATGCCTCACTGTTAATAAAACAAAATACAAACCGGAATGGTCATCGACCGGGTTATAAAGGACCACTTACTCGGATAATGAACCAGATCCGAGACGAGAAATCTGCTACTGGTTCAAATCTTCCCGACACATAGGAGCTGGAAGTACCCCACAACCGGAATATTCCAACAGAAGGCCATCCATGCTCGTCATCAAATAACCAAAAGAAAAAGAATGAAAAATGGTCTAGGGAAGATAATAAAGAAGTTCTTACAGCCTTCTACCATGCCATATATTTCCCTACAGATAAATCTAATACTGTACAAACCTATTTAAACTGGAGACAGAAACACCTTGAAGTAAGACCCTACATAGACAGTAACAAACTTGCCAACGTCAGAAGAAACATTATGAAAAAAAAATTACTAACCGAAGTAGAGATTGACCAAATTAAACTAGCAGTAAGGGATAAAAAGAATGAAACTGCACCAAAAATAGATACTACAGAGGAAATAATTATAAACCAACCCAAGGCTGATGAAAATACAGTAATGATTGAAAGAGTTAAGGTAACTGATAGGCAAAGTGAAATACTCTCTGAACCAACCATAAACACTAAGGCAGGTGAAAATCAAATAGATGAAGAAAGTCATACAGAAATCGACGCAACAGAACTACATGATCTAAAAAATCAAATCATGATTGAATGGCTGAAAATTAAAGAAACCAGTATAAATGAACGCGACACTCTCCCCAAAATTCGCAATTCTAACCAAAACCTGAAAATAATTGGTAAAATCCGCCTTGCACTTAAGGATATAATTTCAGCTAATGATGTTGATATTACAGATTTCAACCACCTGTACTGTGCATCCGCAAAAATCTCAACGGTTCTATGTGGTGAAAAGATTAGAAAACGACAACACTCCCACAAAAAGCCTTCTTGGCAGGAGCGCATTCAACACCAAATTAAGATACTTAGATCTGACATAGAATGTTTGAAAAACCTTAAATTTGACAAGAGTATCAAACCTACAAAGACCCAAAAACTAAAGAAAAAATACAATGTGAAAACCATAGTTGACATTGATACCACCATAGAAACTAGCAAGCAAAAGGTATGTGCTAAAGCTGCCCGTATAGCAAGGTATGAAAAGCGTGTTAGATTCTTCAGAGATAATAACATGTTCAAAAATAACCCCAAAAATTTCTACAGGAAGATAGGGAAAACACCAGTAACAATAAAGTCTGTCCCATCAAAAGAAGAAGTGCAAGAATTTTGGAATAAAATCTGGGCAGAAGATAAAACACACAATGAAAAGGCCCCTTGGATTGATAGAATATCTACAGACCTAGACTCCTTAGAGAAGTAAAAGTGGGAGGGGGTCAAGGTAGAAGATATAAGATCTGCTCTCAGGAGGTCAAGCAAATGGAAGTCTCCAGGAAAGGATAAAATTCCTAACTTCTGGTTGAATGCCTTCCCAGAGAGCCATGAACCGCTAACAAAACTTTACAACGATGTTTTGCAAAATCCTAGTTTGATGCCCTCTTGGCTAGTTAATGGTTTAACATTCCTGCTTCCAAAAAATGAGGAAACAAACGAACCAAAAAATTATCGACCCATAACCTGCTTAACAACAATGTATAAGACGCTAACATCTGTCCAAACCGAGTACACCTATAGCTTTTTAATAGAAATTAGCATATTCCCTAATGAGCAAAAGGGATGTAAACGTGGATCTTATGGTTGTAAAGATCAGCTATTCATCAATAAGATGATCTTAGAAGATTGTCACAAGCGACACAAAAACTTGTCAATAGCCTGGATAGACTATAAAAAGGCTTTTGATAGCCTACCACATAGCTGGATTAGGAAATGTCTGGAAATGTATAAAATAGCTCCTACTCTGCGAAACTTTTTATCTGTAAGTATGAGATCATGGAGAACCACACTGACGTTGAACAATGACAATGAATCTCTAAATGCTGGAGATGTAAGAATTTCATGTGGCATTTTCCAGGGTGACTCACTATCACCACTCCTCTTCTGTCTATCCCTAATACCGCTCTCAAAATTGCTCAATGATGCACAGTATGGTTATAAAATATTTGATAAAAATATAAATCATCTCATTTACATGGATGATTTAAAGCTCTTTGCAAAAAATGACCAACAACTCAAAGGCCTACTAGCGATTGTTAAACAATTCAGTGATGACATCAGGATGCAATTTGGCCTTGATAAATGTGCAAAAGCTACCTTTATCAAAGGAAAAATGACAAAAACATCTAATGTGAACCTCGACCAGCAAAATGTCATAAAAGAGTTAGAACCAGCGGAGAGCTACAAATACCTAGGGGTAATTGAAGGGGACAATATCAAGCATTCAGTGGATTAGAAGAGAATGTTATCGCAGGGTGAGAGCAATACTGAAGACAGAGCTGAACGCGAGAAACAGGATCGAAGCGATCAATGCTCTAGCCATACCAGTCGTGACTTACAGTTTCAATATCGTTAACTGGTCAATTACTGAAATATGTAATGTTGACAGAAAAATACGAAAACTGTTGACAATGCATAGAATGCACCACCCTAAGGCAGATATAGAACGTCTTTATCTGCCAAGAAAAGAGGGAGGCCGAGGACTTCTACAGCTGGCATTATCAATGAAAGTAGCCACAATTGGCCTAGACACATATCTGAAAAACTCTGAGGACTGGATGCTAAAACTTGTCTCAAAACATGAAAGCAAGAAAGCATCTTACTCAGTAACAAAACAGGCAAAGGAATATCTAAGTGAATTCCAATTGCAACAAATTCAAGTATTAGACGAACTAGAAACACCTGCAGAAAAAGCTAAGCGCTTGAAAACCCGTGCTAAAATTGCTGCCTTAGATATTATGACTGAAAAATGGCATGAAAAACCTCTCAATGGCAAATACCCAAAGAGAGCGAATAATGCAGATATTGACAAAGCCCTTACCCATCAATGGCTAATGGCCTCTGGCTTGAAATCAGAAACAGAGGGGTTTATCATAGCAGCCCAAGATCAATGCCTACCTACAAAGAACTACCAGGCCAACATATTAAAGAACGGCAGCTCCCCATTATGTCGTATATGCCAACAACAAAATGAGACCATCGATCATGTTGTCTCCATGTGCAGTCTGCTTGCGCCTACAGAGTATCTCAACAGGCATGATAGAGCTGCACAATATATTCACTGGGTAATATGCAAAAACCTGGACTTGCCCCATGATTAAAGACTGGTGGGAACACAAACCACCCCCAGTACTTGAAAATGATCACATTGCACTCCTCTGGAACTTCACCATTCAAACTGACAGAAAGATAGACGCAAATAGGCCAGACATCATACTGAAAGACTTCAGACAAAAATCATGCCTCCTCATTGATATGACTGTCCCAATCGATATAAACGTATCTGTCAAGACCTACCAAAAACTGAGCAAATATAAAGATCTTGAAATAGAAATTAGCAAAATGTGGAATCTGAAGACGAAAACAATACCTATTGTCATAGGTGCCCTGGGAATGACAGCGAAACGGGCTGATTACTACCTAGCTCAGATACCAGGAAACCCCAAAATGGCTGAAGTTCAAAAGATAGTGCTCATGGGAACTGCCCATATCCTACGTAAAATACTGTCTATGTGATCTCAAATTTTAAAGCAAACACATCATTTTCTTATGGTTTCTTAAACATTCACTTGAACAAAACTGTACAAATCCAAATATATGGTACCCTAGGCATAACACCTACATGAACTTCTAACTTGTTGTCTCTTGAGGTCTCTGGGTGAGACTTGGATCCAACGTGTACAAATGCAAAACAAAAGTCAAACATAAAATAATAATAATAATAATGATGATGATGATGATGATGATGATGATGATGATGATGATGATGATGATGATGATATTGGGGACGTCCCCGTACATACCGACAAAACTACAAAAGCTAATAAACGGGATATTATTATAAAAGATCAGACAAAAAAAAATGCGTTTCTTAATTGACATGAGTATTCCTTGCGATCATAATAAAGCGGCGAAAGAATTTGACCAGATCAGTAAATATAAAGACTTGCTAATAGAAATTGAAAAAAATGTGGCATCTCAAGGCGACTACCGTACCAGTGATTGTAGGATCTCTAGGAATGATAACAAAAAGGTACCGATACCTATTTGAAATGTAGAACTAGAAATGTAGTCTACAGCATAAGGTGCATAGGGGGTGCCTGTAAAGACAAGGACTTGATAGACATAGGTGAGATATCTTGAAGGATTGCAGGGAGACTAAATGTACATTTAAGAAAATATGACGACAAAAAACAGTCCTCCATACTCTACCAACATGCCAAAGATTACCATGGAGGCTTACTATGTCAACTTGACACACTCATTTTATCCAAGCGCCCGAAGGAGCCAACACTCAGATAAATTCAGGAGTACGTCCTCATAAATGAAACATCACCAATACTAAATAGGAAATATGCGTAGAAGGTAATCATACTCCAATACCCACAGTTTATATATACACAAGTAGAGTTGCTAGTAAACTGCACACACATATACACACATACATACACAAATGAAGACTGAAACACATGACCATATACACACATGAACACTTCACACACACACACACACACATACACACACACACACACACACACACACACACACAAGGACACATATGGAGACACATCCATACCGATCAGACGTACGTACATAGTAAGACAAACCCATCCACATAGACACACTCAAACATGCACATACTAGGAAACATAGGTACACACACAAATACACACACGCACACATACAAAGACGCAGACGTGAACAAACGAACACATGAATACGGGGAATACATACATACATACAAACAAACGTACACATGCATACATACATACATACATACATACATACATACATATATATATATATATATATATATATATATATATATATATATATATATATATATATATATATAAACATATATATATATATATATATATATATATATATGCATACACATACATGCATGCACATACATACATACATACATACATACATACATATGTGTATGCACATGCACATTGACGCACACACATGCGCACAAACAAACAAACAAAAAGAACGCAGCTCTAATAATGGACAGTCAACAACTATTGAAAAGATTGCAAGACGCAACGAAAATGTTAGAAAAAGAAATAAATAAATGGGTAGCAATCGAACCGGTGAGTATGTTAAATAAGGCACTACAAGAGAATGACTCTCCCCAGACACAATAAAATATGCTTCAACACACGAGTTTACATAAAGAATCTTGCAAACCAAATACAAAATCGATATATATATATATATACGACGGGCTTCTTTCAGTTTCCGTCTATCAAATCTACTCAGAAGGCTTTGGTCAGCCCGAGGCTATGGTAGACACTTGCGCAAGGTGCCATGCAGTGGGACTGAACCCGGAACCATGTGGTTGGAAAGCAAGTTTCTTACCACATGCTTATATATATATATAGAGACATATATGTCTCTGAAGGAAAATCGGCATTTATTTTATATTTACTGCCGACAAGTTAAAGCGCACATGCGCGGTATAATTTGAAAAATTAAGTGTGTAAACGCGGGTCGTATTTCCCTATGACTCGTGTTTACTCGCTTGTTCGTGGTACTCTGCTGAAGAAAGTTTCCCAAGTAAGATATATTTTTATCTTGCTAAATAACTTGAAACCATGGTACAGAGTATAGACTGGTAAAAGTTTTTATTTTTCATTCTCTTTCGAAATTATCCCTATTTTTGTGGTATGGAGTTTTTT
>NC_142932.1:73677563-73685063 GCF_046866305.1 Octopus bimaculoides | reverse complement strand
TTGTAATTATTTCAGGCAATAAATTGTTAGCTGATGTTTGATCATTGCTTAATGAAACTGAAGAGAACTTCACGTTTCTGTATTTTTGTCTTATTATGAAACACTTTTCCAAAAATTGGAATGGCAACTACAAAACAATTAATCGCATTAAAACCATGTTCATGTTCTCTAAAACTTCCGTGGCAGTTCCATTCATGTTTCCATTGCATAGTCACTATTTTGATATGACTTTCCCTGAAGATCAAAGAGAACTTCCCCAGAAACACTTAGAATAGTGTTACAGTTTCCCTTCTTTATTCTCGTCTGCGACGCATTACGTTTTTCGGCAAGTATATGTGATTAGCTGTCAGAAATGGATGATATTACTTTGAGTGGTGATAAATCTGCCCTGTATTTTAAACGTGGCAGCCATCCTCCTTTATCGATCCCGGTATCTTATAATAAAAGAAATCATTTCAAAGCAAGAGTTGTATCTTGGCACAGAAAAGAAGTCTTATGATTCTGCTGCTTTTCCATTCAACAATTGTTTAAGCGCTCGTATTGGCAATGAGATTGACATTCTAATTGTTAGGTATGAGTTTTATAGAGGTGACATTATTCTTGAGAAATGCGATTGGTCAGTCTCAGAAACATATCACCGCTAATATAATCCGTTGCGATATCCTCTCATGACTTGAAAAGTTAAAATCATGGTTGGTTCTATTTGTTTAGATACGTGTAGGCAAAGGAGAAAAAAAATCGGGAAGGAAGAAAACAAAATGGAGATTGATAATATAGGGACCAAGGAAAGGTAAGAACAAAAGCAATGGTTATAATACTTGAAGAAACGGAACAAGATCAAGAAAGGAGAAAAGAGTAAAGAATCAGAGAGAGAGACAGATAAATACAAAGAAAAGGATAAGTAAAATAGATGGAAAGACAAAAATAAAGAAGAGGAAAAGATGAAGGAGGAAGGAGAAAGAAGAGGAAAAGGAGTAGTAATTTTTACCATTGCATTTGGACATAATCCAACTGGATAAGTTCCATAATCTAAGTTTTATATTCGAAGTCTGCCTTTTCTTTTAACTTGCTATTTTCCCCTCGTGTTCAAAGAGGTGGTTCTTGGTTTCTTGAAGGCAATTCCATCTTTCTTCTTGGCAGTTTTCATTTTATTTCTGTTGCTTTATCGTTTAATACGATTCATACCGATTTGTTCTTTGTTATTCTGATCCATAATCCTTAGTGATTGAACTCCTTTTGTGATTCATTGACAGCATTTTGAGCCTTTTCTTCAGATTCAGAAATCCTGGGATCTTTTACCGTTCGGGTCTTTGAAGAATAATAGCTTAAAAGAATGTTCTCTTTAATCTTCCGTGATAGAAGTAAGAAATTTTAACTGTTCTAGGCACAAACACTTGTAAACAGCAGAGGAAATTAATATATCTATAATGTATTCCAAAATATATAAGTATTGTTTAAAACCACCGCCTTCAATTATTCGGCATTCGTAAAATATATGAATTTAAGAATATTTTAATTTACAGGAGACAAAACAAGAACGGCCTATTATGAGTTAAAGGCTTTGTGAGGAACAAGGTATTTTTTCCTCATTTATTGCGTTTAGGCAAAGATTTTTCAGTCTTCTCACAGAGCTGTCCATGAGAGAAACAGTGCTGTTCGAGCTGCGATCCAACTAACTTTAACCTGGATTCTGATATTTCTTAATATTTGAGACGAAAAGGACTATAAGCTGGCAGAATCGTTAGCACGCCGGGTAAAATGCTTATCGGCATTTCGTCCATCTTTACATTCTGAGTTCAAATTCCACCAAGGTCGACTTCGCCTTTAATCCTTTCGGGGTCGATGAAACAAGTACCCGGTAACCGCTGGGGTCGATGTAGTCAACCCCTCCCACGTACTTGCTGGCTTTGTGCCAAGATTTGAAACTAATATTTGAGACATAAAGAGGCCCATTTTACAGGTATTTAGGGCACTGTTTACTGCACTGCATGGTTTCCAATTCAATTTCATTAAAAAGTTCCAAATTTCCCCCCCCCCCCCCAAAAAAAAAAGATGGAAAAGACTCATATTAGAGAGTAGCCCAAAGCAAAAATTTTACTAGTAAATTAAAATATTTTTGTAGTTCAGGTCAAATTTACTTAGTGATATTCAAGGCGCTTCATACTACGAAAACTGTGATATTCAAGTAAGTTTGTACCATGTTAAATTTGTATTTTCAGATAACAAATATCCGAAACTAATACAGGACTATAAAACACGAGCAGAAGACGTTACGAATGCAGTGAATACAAATGCAGAAAACATTTATTTTCTTCCACTTTTACCACTTAATCAGACATATTTATATACATAGACGGATGCACAACTATCTTAGAGAAATAAGACAAACATTTTGTTTTTTTAACTGTATAGTACGATGTGGAATAAAACGAATTGTACATTTATATTATTCATGAAAAAACAAAAAGCATTTTATTGTTTTTCCTGCTGTCATTTAAATAAAGCCCATTCAGACATCTAACATGGAGATGTCTTTTAAGAGTTTGAAGATTTTTAATTGACAAAATCAATTTCCGTCCATAGAAAATAAACATTCAGAAACAATTTCTTGTTTTTTTTTATACATACAAAACTAATATCCTCTATTTATATGCATACATACATAAATAGGCAGTCAATACCAATGCATATTATGACTGGTTGGTGGGAATGGTTTCCTTCCATAACTTAAAAGGTATACTCTCTCTTTCTCTTTCTCTCCCCCCCTCTCTCTCTCTCTCTCTCTCTCTCTCTCTCTTTCTCTCTCCCTCTTTCTCTCTCTCCTTACCAAAATACTTCTGTATGCTTATATTCTGCATTATAAATATATTACAGTTATTTGAAAAGGTCGCCTACCTTATAACTTCTATATATTAAGATTATACAGATACACATACATAATACGTACATATATATATGTATGCATACACACACACTCACACACACACAAACATACACACATACACACACATACACATACACTCACACACACACACACACACACATATCTTAATGTTTTGGTTGTTAAGCAAAGGATGTCAATTATTTACTATGGAAAGACCTCAACTCAAACGTTGCATGTAGAGTACATATACATACAAGGTCTGATCAATAAGTATCCGGACTGTTGCCATACTAACGAAGCTAAAGCACGCAGAGTAAAGTCACTTGGCAAAAATTGTCTTTGAGCTCTACAGTGCATGCGCACTAAGTTTTAACGCTCTGGATCATTTCTGCTGTTCACACCAGTGCTTGGAAGGAAGGTGTGTAGCGTGTGATCGTCGCATCAACCATGACAAAGAAAGTTGTCATGGCGATACCTACTCAGAGGTCTTCACAAAGTTGCAGGAAGTGTATGGAGAGGGGTGTATGAGCTGCACACAAGTGTACGAGTGGTTCAGACGTTTCTAAGATTGACAAACATTCTGGGAGACCAGCAACCAGCAGAACTAAGAAAAACATCGCAGCTGTGCGGGGAAATCGTCGAATCAACATCCGTGAGTTATCAGAGGATTTGCAGATTAGTTACGGTTCAGTTCAGTCCATTATCACTGAAGATTGGGTATGAGACGTGTGTCTGTCAAGTTTGTGCCAAAACTGATTTCAGCTGACCAAAATGTCACTCGGGTTTCTGTCGCACAAGATCTCCTTGATTATGTCGAGAACGATGAAAACTTTTTGAAAACATTGCGTAAGCCTCTCAGCAGGTATCGCCAAACTTTTGGCAAAATTTGATGCAGATCCTCTGCTCAACTTCCTCTGTCGTGGTCAATGCGACGATCACACGTTACACACCTTCCTTCCAAGCACTGCTGTAAACAGCGGAAGTTAGTTAAAACGTTAAAACTCAGTGCACCAGCACAACAGAGTTTAAGATCAATGTGTGCCAAGTGGCTTTACTCTGCGTGCATATATATATATATATATATATACAGAGAGAGGCCCATTGGGCTAGCACCCGAAACCATGGTATATGAGCATCTGAATAGCATGATTTTTAATAGCATGCTTTTTAGTTTCTTAATTCTTTACCCGTTTCCTCGCTTACTATTATTTTCTGTTATTATGGCGTTCTTCGGCGGTTGAATTGGGAATTTAACTTCTATTTCTAAACAGGTTGATGCTTCGCGCATCCTTATGCTTCGTGACAATTTTTAATTTTATAGCTATATAATGCTATTAAACCTGGAACCGCCTATGTTACTGTTGTTAATATTATCAATTTAAAATATTCACCACAGATGATATTAACAATAGTAATATCTTGTTGCGAATGTAAGCATTCGGATATTTTGCTCATAAATATATTTACATCGTGTGGACTGGTTTTGGCGCAAAACAAACCAGGACGCTAATGGACTTATAACGTGGCGGATTTGGATTTTTTTTTCAGTAACTCATACTGATAAAGGTTGAGGCCAATTGGGCCAGCACCCGAAACCATGGGTATATGAGCATCTGAATGGCATTATCTTTAATGGTATAATGATATGCTTTTTAATTTCTTAATTCTTTACCCGTTTCCTCACTTACTGTTATTTTGTTATTATGGTACTTTTCGGCGGTTGAGTTGGGACTTTAAATGCTTCGTGCTAATTTTTGATAATATATATATATATATATATATATATATATATATATCCCTTAGTGGGTTGAACCCCCAACCCCTAACTCTCTCACGTTATATATATATATATATATATATATATATATATATATATATATATATATATATATATATATATACATATAGATAGATAGATAGATAGATAGATAGATAGATAGATAGATAGATAGATAGATAGATATACACACACACATATATATATATACATATGTATATGTATGTATGTATGTATGCATGCGTGCATGCATGCATATGCATATAAATATATGATCTTAGATCACAATAATTGCGAAGCGAGTTTTTTAACTATTCGGACATAATGTGCCATGTGTGTGAAGTGTGAAGGTGTGTGGTTCAGCTGACAAGGTGTTGGTCTCACGAGTATAAGGACATTGGTTCGATTGCTGAACCAGGCAGTGCATTATTCTTGAGCAAGGTACATCATTTCACGTTGCTCCAGCCTACTCAACTGAAAATTATTACCATCCAACTGCTAGGGCAGCCACAATTTCTATGGTCCACTGGGTCAAGATTGAGCGGGCCGACAAGGTGCCTATGTATGCTCACAGCTATATAAGCACCTCAAAGAATTAGCGAAAGGTTTGTATAGGCTTCCAGGTTACACCTGCGTACGTGTGACAGGTAATCATGTGTGTGTGATATTCGTGTTGTATAACCCGAATGGGTAGAGTTCTAATCGACTTATGCCGTTTTAGTCTTGCAGCTTCGTTACACTTTTTATTGACAGACTCTATAACTACGGACGAAATGTCATCATTTCGCAATAACCTTACAATTGATGGTAAGTCTGTAAGTCAGCAGTCTGAACTCGGAACGTACACAGATGGAACAGGTTGCAAAAGACTTCACGTTCAACACTATAACGATTTTATCAATCAATAATCTTCCCGAATAGTTAAGATATTTTAGCGACCCTGAAAAGAAGAGAGGCAAAATCGGCGGGATTCGAACTCTGAGTACTGAACGTTGGAACAAATATTGTCAGGTATTCAAAATGACGATCTAACGGATCTATCAATCTGCCTCCTGCAGAATTGTAGAATTCCTTCGGATTTATATACATATACACACACACACACATATATATATATATATATATATATATATATATATATATATATGTGTGTGTGTGTGTGTGTGTGTGTGTGTCTGTGTGTGTGTGTGTGTGTGTGTATGTATAAAGAGAGAGAGAGAGAGAGAGAGAGAGAGAGAATGAGAGAGAGGTCACAAAAGTGATGGAGGGTGCTGGCCAGCACTATTTATGTTAAAATTGGAGTTAAATTAACTCCAAAGACACAAATCACTAACTCAATAATTGACAAGTAAGTAGAACAAGTGAGTAGAACGCATGTCTGGAAGCCTCATGGCATACTCAGATTGTTGAAAAAATAGATTATAGGACCCTGGAAGGGATCCTTATATATATCTAATATATTTCATTTTAACAGCCAAGGGAAATAACCCATTCATTTTCCTAAATCATTTGGTATAAATCAAATTGAGTATGCTTATTTCTTAGTATTTGAAATGTTAGAGTTATTATTTATCCAGTACAACCCTTAAACAAGTAAATAGTATTTTCCTAAACAATAGATCCACTTATTTCGGTTAGTGACTTATTCACGAATATACCAACACTAGCGCCGCTGTGGGTAATATTTTCTGGGAAAGCACAAAAGCTCTTTTCAGAGTTATTTACTTCGAATTGTTATTATCTCATATCTGATTAGCCTGTTATTACGTAACATGCTTCACAATTTTAGTATACATACCTTATTAGCATTTCCTCCTAAGTTCTGTATAGTCTGGGAACGCATTAAAGCCTTTTCGGGGCTACTTTATTTGAATTCTTACTATCGGGTAATTAATTTCATGTTATTACATAACTGACTTCACCATTTCGGCATTCATAACTTATTGGGAATTCCTAAAAACAAGATCCTGTGTAAGACTGTTCGCTGTTCTCTGTAAATGCACAAAAACCGTTTTAAGGGCTACATACTTTGTATTGTTGTTACTGGATTAGTTAGACAATTATGCGAATGGAACCAAGGGATAAAGCCTTGCTTTCCCGGGAATTACCGGGTACGTCAGCTAGTATATATATATATATATATATATATATATATATATATATACACACATTAGCCAGCAACGGAGCTGCAAATGCAAGATATAAGTTAGTCCTAGAGCGCACACTGTTCCTAAAGGTCAACAATAGCCTTCCTCGATCACAAGTGGACGGCCATCATATATAAATATATATATATATATATATATATATATATATATATATATATATATGAAACCTCATTCGAGTGTTAAACCTGGAGTTTAACCATTTTAAGCTCGCCCGTGGGTCCAAGCTATCAGGCAAATAGTAATCCGGAGTTTGTTTTATTAAACACATCCCTGGAAATCCACAAATATCCGAAAGAATTCTACACTTATAACGAAGGAGCACAACTACAACCAAGGAGGAAATGAAGTGAGCAACTCCTTTTATTACATTCATTTACAATCGTTTCATCGGATATTTATCTCATGATCTTTGCTATATTATGTAACAATATAGGCAATCATTTATTCATGAAGTATTATAGGCACAAATCGAAATTCGATTATTCACCGTCATGCATAAAAGCTATTTACTGTAGATACTTGAGTAATCGATAATTTATACCCATATCGATTTGAGAGTGTTAACATGGTTACATTTACATAGCAGAAGCCAAACGAACCAAACCCTGGTTTGAATTGACCGGCCATGAAGAAGGATAATAATCGAAACAAGAAATGAAACAATGAGAAGC
>NC_142932.1:73662563-73672563 GCF_046866305.1 Octopus bimaculoides | reverse complement strand
ACGGAAAAGACCACGGTAACCTTGGTCAATATTCTCATTGAAGAAACTATAACAGTAAGTGACTCTCTTTTGCCTTTTTGTTTTAGTTTTTTTTCTTGGATTTTTTTTTTTAGTTCATAGGGTTATGCTCAAGATGGCTCCGTCGTTCACACGTGCCATCCTTGCTACATTCACCCATCTTTTTTTGAAGCATTCACTAGACAAGACTTCCCTTTCTACTCTCACCTTCCTCTTCAGGTGATACTTGAAGAAGTTGATGAGAGATTGCCCAGAGAGGAAAGTCTTTGTCTCTAGACCTTTCAGACGCGTCCACCATACACATTATTTCGCCATAGCCACAAGTACGATGAAAATAGCTCTTCCTTCCCGTTTAAAGGAAGGAGGCGCGACAATATTCACGATAGACTCGGCTGATAGACCGACTCGTCCCACACGCGATAGCAGTTGTTCGACGTAAGCCCACAGCTCGGAAATGGTGGGACACTGTACGAGTGCGTGCAGAACGGTTTCGTCGCTCTGCCGGCATCTCGGACAGGTCGGCCCCGTGTTTCTCGAGCCATGCCTGTAGAGCTTATCCCGAACGGGTAGTGCTTCTCGATAGCACTGCCAGGCCAGGAATCTCTGGAAGTTGTCCATAGGTCCCGGCCCGAAGGTCGTCTTAAACAGGCGGGTCAGGTATTCCTCGTCGACGCCCAGGTTCGCCCCGAGATCGTCGTCGTACCTTCCCTCCACTAATCCACTATAGAATGCGTTAGTTGTGATTCAGTCGCTCAAGGTTGACCCGGGTTGTTGGAGTTGCCGAAGAGCAGCGCGACACTCGCGGTGCCATTCGCCATTCCTCGGCCTCTTCTTGATCCACGACTGCAGTTCGGTCATGGAGACGAGCTGCGGGAAAGCGCGCCGCACAAACGGTGACCACACCTGTTCACCGCTTTCTACGTAGAGCCGGAGATGTCGCAGTCTCAGCGCGTGTCTGCGCATCATCAACCACGGCATGCCCAGTCCTCCTTTTAACGGGTGTTGGCAGCAAACGGATCGCCTAAACATCGGAACGCTTCCTTTCCACAAGAAGCGGAAGAGTTAGTGATGGTAGGGTCGGGACAAGGAACGACGGTCAGGCGGTAGTAGATGACGGATGCGATGTACGTGTTCGCCACCTCCGCCCGACCTTTCAGGGAAAGCTTCCTCTCGGCCCATTGCCGGGCTAGACTGGCCACCCTTCTCGTTATCTCGTCCCAGTTCTTCTCCGTTTGGAGGTCTGGACCAAACCAGACCCCGAGCAATTCAACCGGACCGTCGGTCCAACGTCCCACGACGGAGGCGCTACTTGACGGCATGGGCTTGCTTCTCCAGGTGCCGAGCCGCAAGCCCACTGACTTATCCCGGTTGATTTTCGCTCCCGTTACCGCTTCGTAGTCTCTCAGTGTCTTGACGACAAGCTCGATGTGCTTTTGGCTAGACACTATGACGGTGACGTCGTCCGCGTATGCCGACACGCTCGTCCCGCATCCCAACTCTCGCGGGATGCCCCTCAGCGTCGCCAGCTTCCGCAGTAGTGGCTCGAGAGTCAACACGTACAGAAGCGACGAGAGGGGGCATCCCTGACGGACCGAACGTGCAATGTCGAAGGGTCTTGATAGATGCCCATTGACGCGAACTACTGAACGAATGCCTCTGTACAAGGCAGCCATCCAGCCGCGGAAAATGGGACCGAAGCCGGCCGCTATGAGGACAGCCTCCAAGTATTGATGGTCTACCCTATCGAAAGCTTTCGATTGATCTAAATTGATCAGGGCCCCACCCATGCCACGTTCCTTAACTACCCTCTCTATGATGTAGCGCATCAGATGGAGGTTGTCATGGATGCTCCTGCTCGGCACTGCGCACGTTTGCGCCTTGCCGATCAGTTTCTCGATGACAAGCGCCAACCACTTGGCTAACACCTTGGCCAAAATTTTCAAGTCTGCATTGAGCAGAGTGATGGGCCTAAAGTTATCTATGACGTCCCCCTTGTTTGGATCTTTCTTCAGCAGCGTTACGGCTCCTCGACTCACAAAACCGGGAATGCTCCCGTTTTGCTGCCAGTTGCAGTACACCGCCACCAAGACGTCTCCAAACAAGTCTGGCATACAGTTGTAAAGCTCGTAGGGCAGACCATCCAAACCCGGAGATTTGTCCCTCGAGCATCTCGCCATCGCGTCCCTCACTTCCGCCGCCGTGATGGCACCTTCGCAGCACTCCGCCTCTCTTGCCGAGAGTCATGGCAGGCTGTGCAGGTAGGCACTGAAGTCCACCCTGCGTTCTCGCTCGCCACTCGTCCCAAACAGTCGAGCAAAGTGCCGCTGAAAGACCTTACACATTTTGCTTGGCTCGAGCAGTTCGCGCCCCTGTTAATCCACCAGAGACCGAATGGTGGCTTTGTTGCCCTGTTGCGCCTCCGCCACCCGGGCCTCTCGCGCGGCTCCAACACCTTCGTTTCTTAGAGCACGCATCCTAGCCCTGACAACGCATCCTTCGTGTTTGGCGTTGAAGTGTTGGTCTAGGGCCAACCTCGCCGCCAAAACGTCGGATGCGATGCCACTTCTAATTGCCTCTTCTAGCTTCTTAACTAGCTCACCCTCTACTCTGTTTCTGTCTATGGCTAGTGCTTTGCTATACCTAACCGCCTCTGCTTTTATTGCTCTCTTGAGGGCAAACCACCATTTGTTATTGATGATGGCTCCCGTCAAAGCCCTCTTTACTAACGTGCTAATCTGGTCTCAGAAAACTTGTCTCGACGGGAAAGACGCGTTTAGTTTCCAGTAACCGGGGCCCTGCCTATGTGTCTTATCTAAGTCTAGCGTACACGTCACAAGTTTGTGATCCGTGTAGCTGACTATGTGAAATTGTGGACACCCTATGCTATCTCTATCTACTCTCCTACACAGTACTCTATCTAGATACGATCTCGACGACCCGATGCGGTTTGTCCATGTCCACATTGGCGCATTCGGGTAGTCGAGTCGGTACCTGTCAGACAGTTGAAAGCATCTGAGCAGGTCTTTGAGGCATTTGCATCCCCGTCTATTCCTATCTCTGCCCACATAGTCTAGATGCGTGTCCAAGGTAGCATTCCAATCCCCCACTAAAAGTAAAGGACGAGACGTTCCTAGGAATACTTCTAGACGTCGAAAGAAATCCGACCTACCTGTTAAAGGTGGTGCGTATACTGATATGAGTCGAAAAGCACATCCATCGCTGCCATCAACATCCAGAACAACCAGTCTACCCTCCGGGTCTATGAATACTGTCTTTACTTCGAGATCCAGACTCTTGCGAAAGAGTACCGCCGTGCCACTACCGCCCATTCTCGGCAGACAGGGAGAAAAATAAATGTTAAACTGTCTGCCAAACATGGACGATAGGGCCCGCGGATCATGGAGTCTGGTCTCGCTTATGGCCATGATTTCTAGTTTATGTGACTTTATGTCATTTAGGAGGTACCCTTGTTTCCAAGGGGACCCCAAGCCACGCGCATTTACACAACCAATCTTGAGCATAATTTTGATTTGAGTGTTAAAGTTTTAAAGAGAGTCACTTACCGTTTGAGAGTTTTTGTGTCTCCTCCTTCGGGTTTTCTTCGAGGAGATCACTGTATAGTTTTTTCGCCAGGTATTTTTGGCATTTGCCAACTGCCTTTGGAAAAATAGATTTTAGTGTGTGGTGCAGGGTTGGTGTTATGTGTAGTATTTTGATGTGTTCTGGCGGTGTTGTGTACGGGTGGTTGCTGGTTTTTATGTCTTCGTTTGTTATGTTTGTTTTTGTGTTGATGTATTCCATCAACTCTGAGTTTTTTGTGTTGATGGCAGTGAGCATTGTGTGTGTACTTGCTTTTGGGGTTTTGTTGCTTGTGTTGTAGTTGTGTGTGTTTGTGTTGGTGTCTGGAGTGTTTTCGGGAGTTGTGTATCTCCCTGCTTTGTTTGCGTTTGCTTTTCTTTTCTTGCTCCTCTTCCTCCTTCCTTTCTGGGCTATTTGCCATTCCTCATTACTTTCATCTTACGACGAAGGTTCTGAGGAATCGGAAGGGGGTAGGGGCAAATTGTGAGCGTCTGTGTGTGCTCGTGTGAGTGGTTGTGTTGCTGTTTTTGTTGGTGCTGGTGGCTTGTTATTTGTGTGAGGTGTGTGTGATGTGGGGGAGATATACATACACACGAGGCGAAGCCAAAAATTATCCACACTTTCGCCATAACATATCTTTATTATTGTCACATTGCCTTCTGCGTATGTGTGCTTATAGTTGGTACCATTGTGGTCCCGTGATCGAAGTTTGAGCCTGATCGCGCCATTTTATTTTTCTGGCTTTACAGTGTAAGCCTGGCCGCTCCACAAGCAATGTGCACCAAAAAAGAACAAATAGTAGTGACCTGAGAGATGCTAATGGTGAACTGGTTCACTATTACCATCTCTCGATCTTTTGTCGTCAGTGGTGGAGGTTGACAGGCGTCCTGCTCCCTCTTCGTGTATCACGCTTGTCCGGCCACATTTAAACTTCTCAGTCCACTCATACACATTTGTACGCGATAGTGCACTATCTCTTCATTGTGCTAAAAACCTCCGATGAATTTCAGCACCTGATACACTTGGTTCTTCTTTGGTGCACATTGCTAGTAGAGCGGCCATGCCTACACAGTAAAACCAAAAAGAAAAATGGCGCGATCAGGCTCAAACTTCGATCACGTGACCACAATTGTACCAACTGTAATCACGCATGCACAGAAGGCAGTGTGACAATAATAAAGATATGTTATGGTGATAGTGCGGATAATTTTTGACTTTCCTTCGTAGTTGTGTGTGTGTGTGTGTGTGTGTGTGTGTGTGTGTGTGTGTGTGTGTGTGTGTGTGTGTGTGTGTGTGTGTGCGTGCGTGTGTGTGTGTATCGATAGATAAACAGATAGATAAGTTGACTGATTGATTGGTTGGTTGGTTGATTGGTTGGTTGGTTGGTTGGTTGGTTGGCTGGTTGGTTGGTTGGTTGACAAACAGACAGATACATATGCTGCGATATGTAAACAAACATACAGACAGACAGACAGACAGACAGACAGACAGACAGACAGACAGACAGATAGATAGATAGATAGATAGATAGATAGATAGATAGATAGGGCCAAATATCAGTAAGTCTAACTGCAAATTGCGATCTGTAGACATAATCTGGTGTCTTCAGCTATAGCATCAACTGCATTTTTTTACTACCTGTCTTTTTGCCCACCTTGTTTATAAATAAATCCTTCAGGTGATTGGCTAAGAAAACTAGAAAACTTATAGATTTTCAATTAGCACCCCTAGCCCCACTAAAAAACGTTGTATTAATTATTTATCATCATTGTATGTTTAAGCCATGCCCGTCGCTGTGGGTGGGAGTTACAGGACACACTATACCTTCACTATTCAATGGTGCACACTCAGATTTATAAAATATAATTTACAAAAACCTTCCTGCAACCAGAATATTCTGAAGCACCCCCAGGCACTAAAGTCTGGTACAGACCCTCTTATGTCAATTAGGTGTACAAATTTAGCTGTTTCCGAATTTGTTGCACTAAAACATAGCTATCAACTATTAAGCCAGCATGGAAATGAGATATTATTCCCTTGATGGTGACATAACAAGAACAGAAACAAGTCAGGTAGGTTCTATAGTTGTCTATTAGCGCACAAACAGAGAGCGATAGCGAGAAAGAAAAAGGAAGGTGAAGAAGAAAAAGAGAAAGACAGACAGAAAGAATAATAGAGAAAAGGAGAACGAAATAGAAGAGAGACGGAGACCTGCGGTATACTTTGGTTTGCTTTTTTTCAGTGTAGCTGAAATTGGCAAAAAAATTTTATCTCACATGTGATATGTGTATATATTTGCATTTGTTTTGCGAGGTTCATGATGCGAAATCGTGTGTTGAAACATGCTGTATTTTGAAAGGGTTATTTTTGCCAGTAAGAAACACATGCACAGTATGCATGCTTCTTAATAGCAAAATAAACTCCAAAGATAACAGGATATATATATATATATATATATATATATATATATATATATATATATATATATATATATATAATTTTATTATTATATTATCAAACGCTACGCGTCCATTTGCAAGTAAGTTTTAACTATATATATATATATATGTATATATATATATGTATATATATATATGTATATATGTGTGTGTGTGCGTGTGTGTGTGTGTGTGTGTGTGTGCATGTATGTATATATATGTGCGTGTGTATATGTATGTATATATATCTTTATATATATCTGTGTGTGTGTGTGTTCATATATGTATGTGTATATATATATGTACATATATATATGCATATATATATATATGTATGCATGTATATATATGCATATATATGTACAAGCACATATATACACGCACGCACACATACATATCTTTGTGAATGTGTGTATGTATGTAGGGATGGATGGGTGGATGGATGGATGGATGGATGATGTATGTATGTATGTACTGATAGATAGATAGATAGATAGATAGATAGATAGATAGATAGATAGATAGATAGATAGATTTCTTTATTAGCCACACAGGGCTCAAGACAGAGGGGACAACATACAAATGTAGAGTTTTTCTTTTCGAGGGGGTCGAAAACAAAGCAGAAAAAAAACAAAAGTGGGGACAACGATGAAAAAAAAACATCGCAAAACGTTTGGGGTATTTACAAAAAATACGAAATAATACAAAAAATTCCCAATAAATGGGGAGGTTATCCGTGGAAAGAAAAACCTACGAAAAGACCACGGTAACCTCGGTCTTTAGCGTCACAGTTTGTTAAATAAAATTTCTTTTATTTAAGCAAGAAACGTGAGTAACTCTCTGTTTACAAAATTTTAAAACGTTTTATAGAATCATGGTCAAGGTGGCTTCGTCATTTATACGTGCCATTCTTGCTACATGTATCCATCTTTTTTCGAAACATTTGCTAGACAACACTTGCCTCTCTACTCTCACCTTCCTTTTCAAGTGATACTTGAAAAAGTTGATGAGAGATTGACCAGAGAGGAAAGTATTTGTCTCTAATCCTTTCAGACGCGTCCACCAGATGCATTCTTTGGCCATAGCCACAAGTACGATAAATACAGCTCTTCCTTCCCGTTTAAAGGAAGGAGGCGTGACGATATTGACGATAGACTCGGTTGATAAACCGACTCGTCCCACACGCGACAGCAGTCGTTCGACATAAGCCCACAGCTCCGAAATGGTTGGACACTGCACGAGTGCGTGCAGAACGGTTTCATCGCTCTGACCGCATCTCGGGCAGGTCGGCCCCGCATTTCGCGAGCCGTGTCTATAGAGCTTATCCCGAACGGGTAGCGCCTCTCGGTAACACTGCCAGGCCAGGGATCTCTGGAAGTTGTCCATAGGTCCCGGCCCGAAAGTCGTCCTGAACAGGCGGGTCAGGTATTCCTCGTCGACGCCCAGGTTCGCCCCGAGATCGTCGTCGTACCTGCCCTCCACTAATCCCCTATAGAATGACTTCGTTGTGATGCAGCCGCTCAAGGTCGACCCGGGACGGCAAAGTTGTTGCAGAGCAACGCGACACTCACGGTGCCATTCGCCATTCCTCGGCCTCTTTTTGATCCACGACTGCAGCTCGGTCATGGAGACGAGCTGCGGGAAAGCGCGTCGCACAAACGGCGACCACACCTGCTCACCGTCGTCTACGTAGAGCCGGAGATGTCGCAGTCTCAGCGCATGTCTGCGCATCATCAACCACGGCATGCCCAGCCCTCCTTTCAGCGGGTGTTGGCAACAAACGGATCGCCTCACCATCGGAACGCTTCCTTTCCACAAAAAGCGGAAGAGGATGCGCTCCATTTCGGTGATGGCGCGATCGGGACAAGGCACGACGGTCAGGCGGTATTCGATGACGGACGCGATGTACGCGTTCGCCACCTCCGCCCGACCTTTTAGGGACAGCTTCCTCTCGGACCATTGCCGGCAGAGAGTGGCCACCCTACTCGTTATCTCGTCCCAGTTCTTCTCCGTTTGCAGATCCGGACAGAACCAGACTCCGAGCAACTTGACCGGACCGTCCGTCCAGCGTCCCACTACTGAGGCGCTGCCGGACGGTATGGGCTTGCTTCTCCAGGTGCCGAGCAGCAAACCCACCGACTTATCCCGGTTGATTTTCGCTCCCGTCACCGCTTCGTAGTCTTTCAGCGTCTCGCCGACAAGCTCGATGTGCTCGTGGCTAGACGCTATGACGGTGACGTCGTCCGCGTATGCCGACACGCTCGTCCCGCACCCCAGTTCTCGCGGGATGCCCCTCAGCGTCGCCAGCTTCCGCAGTAGTGACTCGAGAGTCAATACGTACAGGAGCGGCGACAGGGGGCATCCCTGACGAACCGAACGTGCAATGTCGAAGGGTCCCGATAGACGTCCATTGACGCGAACAACCGAACGGATGCCTGTGTACAAGGCAGCCATCCAGCCGCGGAAAACGGGACCGAAGCCGGCCGCTTCGAGGACGGCCTCCAAGTATCGATGGTCTACCCTATCGAAAGCTTTGGATTGATCCAAATTGATCAGGGCCCCACCCATGCCAGGTTCCTTAACTACCCTCTCTATGATGTAGCGCATCAGATGGAGGTTGTCATGGATGCTCCGGCCCGGCACGGCGCACGTCTGCTCCGTGCCGACCAGTTTCTCGATGACAAGCGCCAACCGCTTGGCTAACACCTTGGCCAAAATTTTCATGTCTGCATTGAGCAGAGTGATGGGCCTAAAGTTATCTATGGCGTCCCCCTTGTTTGGATCTTTCTTCAGCAGCGTTACCGCTCCTCGGCTCACAAAACCGGGAATGCTCTCGTTCTGCTGCCAGTTGCAGTACACGGCCGCCAAGACTTCTCCAAACAAGTCTGGCATACAGTTGTAAAGCTCGTAGGGCAGACCATCCAAACCCGGAGATTTGTCCGTCGAGCAACCCGCCATCGCGTCCCTCACCTCCTCCGCCGTGATGACCCCTTCGCAGCACTCCGCCTCTCTTGCCGAGAGTCGTGGCAAGCTGTGCAGGTAGGCACTAAAGTCCACCCTGCCTTCTCGCTCGCCACTCCTCCCGAACAGTCGGGCAAAATGCCGCTGAAACGCCTCGCACATCTTGCTCGGCTCGAGCAATTCGCGCCCCTGTTCGTCTACCAGAGACCGGATGGTGGCTCTGTTACCCCGCTGCGCCTCCGCCACCCGGGCCTCTCGTGCGGCTCCAACACCTTCATTCCTCAGAGCACGCATCCTTGCCCTTACAGCACACCCTTCGTGTTTAGCATTGAAGTGTTGGTCGAGGGTCAACCTCGCCGCTAAAACGTCGGATGCGATGCCACTTCGCAATGCCTCTTCTAACTTTATCACTAGCTCCCCCTCTACTCTGTTCCTCTCTACAGCTAGTGCCCTGTTATATCTTATTGCTTCCGCCCTTACTGCTCTCTTGAGGGCAAACCACCATTTGTTGTTGACGATGGCTCCCGTCAAAGCCCTCTTTACTAACGTGCTAATCCGGTCTCTGAAAACCTGTCTCGACGGGAAAGACGCGTTTAGTTTCCAGTAACCGGGACCCTGCCTATGTGCCTTATCTAAGTCTAGCGTACACGTCACAAGTTTGTGATCCGTGTAGCTGACTATGTGGAACTGTGGACATCCTAAACTATCTCTATCTCTTGTCCTACACACTATCCTATCTAGATACGATCTCGACGACCCAATGCGGTTGCTCCAAGTCCACGTTGGCACATTTGGGTGGTCGAGTCGGTACCTGTCAGACAACTGGAAGCGTCTGAGCAGGTCTATGAGGCCTTTGCATCCCCTTCTAGTTTTGTCACTCCCCACGTAGTCTAGATGCGTGTCCAAAGTAGCATTCCAATCCCCCACTAAAAGTAAGGGACGAGACGTTCCCAGGAATACTTCTAGACGTCGAAAGAAGTCTGACCGACCTGTTAAAGGAGGCA
>NC_142932.1:73647563-73657563 GCF_046866305.1 Octopus bimaculoides | reverse complement strand
GAATGATTTATATTTTTTTAAATGTCAGAAAAGCTAGTGAACGTACAAATTCGCAACTGGTTTCGTAAAAACGGTTAACCATTAGTTAAATTCTGTGAAAAATCTAAGTTTGTGCAATGGTCGTAATAAAAGTTAATAACATTAAAACTAGTTTCGTCCAAATGTGTCATGTGCAAAATAAGAAAGCGATCAAACCAAAAAATGCTTCAATTAACTAAATACCATAATAATGATTGAAAGAAATGTAAATATGAACTTAATACACTTAGTATGATGTTTGTAGACCTTTGTTGGAGATCACCTCTGCACATCGATTGCCACAGGATGTTACAAGTTTCCTGCTCAAGTCAGGTGTTACTTTCTTCCATTCCTCTTCTAATATCTTCCATAAATTCGTCGCAGTAATTGGCGCCCTTTGCATTACTTTGTCTCCAAGTATCTTCCAAAGGTTTTCAATTAGATTTAAGTCTGGACTTTGTGCTGGCCACTTCATTACTTGGATATTTTGCTCACTAAAGAATCCAGTGACAGGTCTTGCGGCATGACAAGGGGCGTTATCTTGCATGAAAACGCACGGTTGATTAGGAAATGCTCATAATGATGAGATCACATGCTGTTTAACCAAATTCAAAGACATATATATATATATATATATATATATATATATATATATATATATACACACACACACAATTACAGCATGGAAGGTATTTATAAGCCATTTAAAAAACACACAAAAACCGTTAGATTCACTTGAACATTTAAATTTAATGTCAAAATATTTTCGTTGCTTTGAAATTGCGACCTCTTCACTGACAAAATTCTGTGCTGCATCTGAGAAAGTAACAGTTAGTCCATGATATATATATTATGTATGTATGTATGTATGTATGTGTGCATATAAGTATGTGCGTATGCATATGTGTACATGAGTATGCATGCGTGCACGCCTATACGCATGGAGCTAATCAACGGCAGCATTCGTCCTATTTTCCTGGATTGGCATGTTAGCTTGGCGATAACTATTAATATATATATATATATATATATATATATATATATATATATATATATATATATATATATATATATATATATACATATATATATATATATATATATATATATATATATATATACATATATATATATATATACATATATATATATATATATACATATATATATATATATACATATATATATATATATATATATATATATATATATATATATACATATATATGTATACATACATATACATACATTAATATATATATACATATATATACATATATATACATACATATATACACATATATACATATATATATACAAGGATATAAATATATACATATATATATGTATATATGTATATAGGTGTGTATGTGTATATATATATATAAGTGGCAAATATACTTCACACACACACACACACACATACATATATATATATATATATATATATATATATATATATATATATATATATATATATATATATACATATACATATACAAACATGTATATAAATACATAGTGAAATTAATTGAAATGAAACTAAGATATATATATATATATATAGTGAAAGTAAGGGAAATTGAAACTATATAATACTGAAAATATCATATCACATTGCAATAGAGAAGTTATTATTTCACTTTTAACACGTAATTCCGAAACAGTGTAAAAGATACGAAATTGCTCTCGGCTCCCATTAGGAAAGAAGTTGAAACTTTTTTCGGCCCATGACACTATATGGACCCTAATTAAGGCATGTGTAAAATTTGAATGAAATCGGATGGGTAGATCTCGAGTTATAGTGATGATGCACACATACAGATAGACAGACAGTCATACATTCTCAGTTATATATATATATATATATATATATATATATATATATATATATATATATATATATATATATATATATATATATATATATACTAGCAGTATAGCCCGGCTTTGCCCGGGATTAAGTTGGGATTATTAAGCTAATCAAGTTCTTTATTTCAAACCAAACTAAGTAACATGACGTCAAATTTGGGCAGAATCAGTGTTGCAACTGGAGTGCATGGGTTGAGAGCTTGATCGGCAGAGGTAATCAGGTTACACATGCCATCCCTTTGAAAACACCACCTCCATCATCTAACCCGTCTTTGCTCATGGGTTAGGAACCCTTCCAGCAAGGAAAATAGAATGACCAAAAGGGCTCCCGATTCTCTGTGTCAAAAGCGGTTCTGTTCAGATATGAGAACACGGATGTTACGAAAGTAAAACGTTAATGTTCGAAACTGCAGCAGGCCATAGATAATTCTTTATTCTGTATATTTCTCATTTTGTCCTGTTCTGGCGTTTTGCGAAATTTTTCTGGAGAACATTATTTTTCTTTGTGGTTGGGTCGTTGATGACCTCTTTCTAGCATATTGGATGTCCACTTAGTGGTCATCCCTTATACACGTGTAATACAATTTTTTCTGAATTTTCAGATTTGTTATATGCTAGGCCACTTGGTTTTAAATTGAATTAATATTCAATTTATCATCCTATCTATATAAATATATATATATATATATATATATATATATATATATATATAATTATTACAAATTAAAAGGGTAAAGATTTATCAATTTATTAATTTATTAATAAATCAACAATTAATAATTTTTACCAAGCCCTTCGGTATGTAAGCACCATTATCGGTGGAGAACTTATTTAAAAGTTTCCGTACATTTATAAACATAATTAAGGGATCAGCAAGCATTTGCTTCACCATATACCGAAGTTCAGAAATAGCAGCTAAAAAAGCTGAGACTCCAACAGATAGCATTACCTGTAACTCACAAAGGCAAAAACAAGAAGAAAAAACAATGAAAACTAACCATTTAAAGTTAATCATAGACGCGTTTCTGGATTATGAATGATAATATTCAATTTCCGTCATCGGTATGATATTCTAGTAGTAAATTCGACTATGCTAGCAAACCGTGCAAGCATGAACGAGTGAACATCATGCCTCGACACAACCTGAAAGCATAACCGAACTTACCTCGGCCAGTCATTCCACTACTTCCTCCTCAAGAAATTACCATGTGCGTTACAAACAATACCGCAGAAACTTTGCGTTTACTATCAGGGAGTGAATAATTATTACAAATTAAAAGGGTAAAGATTTATTAATTTATTAATTTATTAATAAATCAACAATTAATAATTTTTACCAAGCCCTTCGGTATGTAAGCACCATTATCGGTGGAGAACTTATTTAAAAGTTCCCATACATTTATAAACATAATTAAGGGATCAGCAAGCATTTGCTTCACCATATACCGAAGTTCAGAAATAGCAGCTAAAAAAGCTGAGACTCCAACAGATAGCATTACCTGTAACTCACAAATAGCTGCTATTTCTGAACTTCGGTATATGGCGAAGCAAATGCTTGCTGATCCCTTAATTATGTTTATAAATGTTATATATATATTTATATGAGCAACATACACATACACACACGCACGTATGTACACCAATTGCATACATATTTTTTGTACGCATACATGTTCGTATGTGTGTTGCCCGTATATCAACAAAACACACACACCTTGCCTTACATATATATACGGATAAATGATTTGAAATAAATATATTTTGGAAATGGCGATTTAAACGTGAAAATCAGACCACATGGGTTTGTTTACATCAATTCGGCAGAGATAGAGAGATCGCGCTCTCCCTCTCTATCTCTTTCCCTCCCTTACACATATTTATCTCTCTTTCTTTCTTTCTTTCTTTCTTTCTTTCTTTCTTTCTTTCTTTCTCTCTCTCCCTGTCTCACACACACAGCAACATTACACACACACATACACACATGCTGCTCTCTCACACTAACAAAAGAACTTCACATACACACCACACTTTCTGTCTGGCAAACTCACTATAAAAAGATAGCGTCTATTTCTTTTTGGCAACATCTGTTTTGTGTGTAATGTTGCTGTGTGTGTGTGTGTGTGTGTGAGAAAGAAAGAAAGAAAGAAAGAAAGAAAGAGAGATAACTGGCATGTGTATGTAAGGGAGGGAGAGATAGATAGAGAGAGAGAGAGAGGGGGGTATTTTTTTCTGTTTGCTTGCTGCCTACCACACAGACGCTGGCAAATAAAATGTGACTCCTTCACTCTCCCTCTCACAAATATACAATTTCTCTCTCTCTCTCTCTCTCTCTCTCTCTCTCTCTCTCTCTCTCTCTCTCTCTCTCGCCTTCACGCGCGTACGCACAGATTTGACTTCGCCATGTCAACAAACTTCAAAATTGGCAAAAGTTCATCGATTTTTACAGGTATACCCGGGTACCACTGAGAGAGAAAGTTCACTAAAATGCACATAGGGTCATTCCGAATCTTCTAAAATTGGAGCGACATGCGTGCTAATTTGTGGACGTGCATAAACCACATTCACGTACACACACACACAAACATCCTCTGTTTTATAGATATATATATATATATATATATATATATATATATATATATATATATATATATATATATACTACCCCTATTTTGCAGAAAAAAGTGTAGGCGGCCAGCTATAGCTATAGCTGGCCGCCTACACTTTTTTCTGCAAAATAGGGATAGTTTATCCTGTTCAGGTTATATTATTAGCATTATCCTGCGATTGAGAATTTAAAATCACTTCTTTAACTTTCTAAGACATCTCAACGCTTCTAAAAGCAAACTTCGTTTGTTTGTTTACGTTCATTGTAATTTGAATTTTTTATATATATATATATATATATATATATATATATATATATATATATATATATATATATATATATGTATATACATATACATATACATATCATACATATATATTAAAACAACGCGTATATATATGTATGTGGGTGTAAGTATGCATGTCATTCGTGTGCTTGTGTGTGTGTGTGTGTGTGTGTGTGTGTGTACATACATATGTTTCTACCAGCAAATTCTATAGACCGAGACAAAAACCCACCAAAACATGTGATTTATTCACATGATTGTCACACAATTTCGAATAGCATTTATACATCATAATCAAATTTAGAAATCTTTTTATAAAAGATATACATAAATAGTTGCTGTTTTTGCGCTGTAAGAGGTGATGATTGTGTCACGAGAGAGCCGAACGTGAAACCGCATCCTGTTGCCTGTTAAAAATACACACATCACAAATTCTTCACAAAAACATTTGATCTTCATTTCCCTTCTGCAGCAATATACTGAGATATTTTCTGGGATGTTAGCTCCAGTTTAAATATCGATTGAAATATCGATCGATTTGATCCTGTCTAATTGATGACGTGTTTCGGCAACAGCAGTTTAGTCGCTTTTTTTTCTATTATTATTTGGTCGTTGTAGTTCAGTTCACCTCTATCTTATTCGTGCACTGATGATGATGATGATGATGATGATGATGAGGATGAGGATGAGGATGATGATGACGATGATGATGATGATGATGATGATGATGGTGTTAACGACGGTGGCGGCGCGGTGGTGATGACGATAATTCTAATGATTATGATGATGACAATGATGATGATGATGATGATTTGACAATGATAATGAGGGTGGTGATGATGACAACGACGTCGATGATGATCACCATCATCATCATCATCATCATTATTATCATCATTATCATCATCATCGTCGTCATCATCATCATCTTGACGCTGATGGTGGTGATGGCGGCGGCCATGAGGGTGATGATGATGATGATGATTGCGAGGACGTAAACACACAAACAGCAGTTGTCAAGCGGTGGTGGAGGACAATCACAGACACAAACACACACACACACACACACACACACACACACACGTGTGTGTGTGTGTGTGTGTTTATACAAGGCTATAGTCGGACCGAGGCTATAGTGGGACTGAACCCGGAATCATATGATTGGGAAACAAAATTCTTATCACACAGCTACACCTGTGTAATTTTAGTATATCATTACTATACATCTAATAAGCTGACCTGCCGCCTTTTTATTCCAGGGGATGGCTGTAAGAGCACTTTGAACACACCCTACTTAACACAGCTGACTAGTTTGCAAAATGTACTGGTGATGTGGAGACAATTTAGAAGCTTGCAATGCAATAAAGACGGCAAAAACGGAAATTTATGAAATGCTCCTGACAGCAAATGGATTAGCTTGTATGAGCCGAGAATGTTTTTCGCAGGAGCGAGAGAGAGGGACGTCAGAAAATCAGAGCTGATTGAGAAAATTCGCAATTTTCTAGATGAAGACAATGAGTATACTGTTTGGAGTTGGTGTGATTACTGTACACAGATTTTTTTCATTTATGCGAAGTTTGTTCGCAGGGTCCCCAGTGACGAACAGAAGGAAAGACCCGTTGATGACACCAGAGAGATAGTTGGGTTCAATACCGCCAACCCAAGAGTACATGAGTCCCTAGTGATTTGTGACGAAAGTTGGATCTGCTCTTATGATCCAGAGACCAAGAGTGAAAGAGTGCCCAATGGATGCATACTGAGTCTCCAAGACCCAAGAAGGCCAGGCAAACAAGTCCTACGGGAAGTTAATGATCCCCTTTTTCGACAACAAGAGTGTCAGATGGTTGGGTTCAATACCGCCAACCCAAGAGTACAAGAGTCCCTAGTGATTTGTAACGAAAGTTGGATCTGCTCTTATGATCCAGAGACCAAGAGTGAAAGAGTGCCCAATGGATGCATACTGAGTCTCCAAGACCCAAGAAGGCCAGGCAAACAAGTCCTACGGGAAGTTAATGATTCCCTTTTTCGACAACAAGAGTGTCATCTATGTCCACAGGGTTCTCCCTGGTCAGACGGTCAAAAAAGAGTATTTTGTGAAGGTTTTGGAGGAATTCAAGAAGGGGTTTCGTCGCAAAATCAGAGCACCCCACTCAGGTCGCTGGCAGTTACATCAGGACAAAGTATCAGTCGAGAATGCTCGCTATTCAGTAAAGTTTTGTGTTAAAATGGGTAAAAACGTCACAGAAACCTATGAAATATTCCTGACAGCTAATAGATTAACTTGTATGAGCTGAGCATCTGTTTTTCGCTTACACAGGTAGTTCAAGGGCGGCAGAAAGGAGTTGAGAGACAATGAGAGGTGTGGGAGGCAAAGATGGGCATCAGAACTCTCGCTTACACTCCCTACAGGCCAGGTCTTGTTCCCGGTGACTTTTGGTTGGTCTCCAAACTGAAGGACAGTCGTTTTGAAGACATTGTGAAGATAAAGGAAGCTGTGACAAGCGTTCTGGTCACCTCCACTTTGGAGTAGGCGCGTTGAGGTCAGAGGATCCGATTTTGAAGATTAAAATTTTGTACTTCTTTGAAATTAATATCTCTCCTGAAAAGTCTCAAAACGTCTGGAATGCACCTTGTATTTTGTTGGACTCATTCTTTTTAACAAAACATATACACACACACTCATACATACATACATGCATAGATACATACATACATACATACATAACATACATACATACATACATACATACATACATACATACATGCATACATACATATATATACATACACACACATATACATACACACACACACATACACACGGCGAGCTGTCAGAAACGTTAGCACGCCGGGCGAAATGCTTAGCGGTATTTCGTCTGCCGCTACGTTCTGAGTTCAAATTCCGCCGAGGTCGACTTTGCCTTTCATCCTTTCGGGGTCGATTAAATAAGTACCAGTTACGCACTGGGGTCGGTATAATCGACTTAATCCGTTTGTCTGTCCTTGTTTGTCCCCTCTGTGTGTAGCCCCTTGTGGGTAGTAAAGAAATAATACACACACACACACACACACACATATATATATATATATATATATATATATATATATATATATATATATATATATACAACTCGTTGCTATTATGTTAAGTTGTCGTATGTCCAAAGTTGGCCAAATTCGTTTTTTTTTTGTTTTGTTTTTTAATATCTATTCTTGCTTGCAATTGCCGGTCAATCTATCGCATCTCCAGCTGCTTCAAATGCCAAGATATCAAAAATTGTCGAAGTATAGTACAACAGTTTTGCCATGAAATGGTGAAACTATTTTTTCGTTTTCTGAAAAACCAACATTTTGGACTTACGATACTTTTGCGTAATAGCAGCGATATATATATATATACATAGAGAGAGGGAGAAGTGCTAGAAGTGCAGTTAAAAAACTTCATCTTCCATATGTATTGAATGATCAATGTTTAATAAAGCATCGACAATTTACCTTGATACGAAATGATTGTAGATTGCGGCCGAGATGAATGAAGTTTATTTTAAAATTACGGTGGTTAATACAGAACTAGTTTCATGTTTAATGCACAAACTAAATTAATTTTTAAATTAATTTAATTTAAATTTGATACATATTACAATCTTCAGCTGTATATTCCATATTTTATGAAAAAATATGACTTTAAAATATATCTACCTTCAGTCATCCACATCAATTCGTAATTCAGGGTACTCAAATATTTTGCAAAATACCTAGAGAGAAATAAAAAGTCAAGCTTTTTCTTTCACAATTCAACATGCTTCTATCTTGCCGCTGGGCCGACAAATGATGTATATATATAGATATAGAGAGAGGAAGAAGAACAGTGAAAATACTTATCTTCCTTGCGTGTTGAATGATCAATGTTTAGATAAAACATCGACAATTTACCTTGATACGAAATGATTATGGAATGCGAGCGAGATAAATGAAGTTTATTTTAAAATTACAGTGGTTAATACAGAACTAGTTTCATGTTTAATGCAGAAACTAAATAAATTAATTTTTAAAATTAATTTAATTTAAATTTGGTACATATTGCAATCTTCAGCTGTATATTCCATATTTTATGAAAAAAATATTCATAACTTTAAAATATATTTACCTTCAACGGTAATTGTGAATTGTGAACGAAGAAGTATGATTTCTTATTTCTCTCTAACTATTTTGAAAAATATTTGAGTACCTTGAATTACGAACTGATGTGGATGAATGAAGGTAAATATATTTTAAAGTTATGAATGTGTGTGGTGGGGTATAACATTTATATTATGTCTTACTGTGATTTCAAAGATTCGGCTTGGTTGCCTTCATCAGACTGCGCTTCAATTTGCTTCTTTTTGTTTTGTAGTGTAGTTAAATCTATATGAATAATAATTGGGTGTCGTTTAAGTAGACCAGGTAAGTAGTTATGTAGTAAAGGAGATTGAAAAGAAAAGAAAGAAAGTATGTGTTTGTAAGATGTGGATTCATATAAAGATAGGCTGATGAGATTTATTCTGGTTTGATACGGGAATTTTGTTGTTGTTTACGTTACAGTCTCGCGTGGAAGTAAATGTGCATACAGATGTATCAAATACAGTTGGTAATATAACCCCACTTACCTTACAAATAAGCAAACTGTCAAATGTTATATAAGACCACAAAGAACTTGAGTAAAATAAAGCTAATAAAGGCGAGCAAGCCGAAACTTCGAAATCACTGTCAACCGTTTCTTTTTAAAACTTTAATAAACATGTGTTTTGCTTAAAGTATCGAGTAACCCTTCAATTTAATATTGAATTGTTTTTACATATAACTTGACATAAAACAAACATTAATACACACAAATTACATACACACACACACAGACATATACACAGAAACACGCACGCAAAAGCGCACACGAGCGTGCGCATACACATACACACGCCCACACAAACATACATTCATATACATATATGTGGACATAGATGCATATATGTATGTGTATATGAATATGTTTCTGTTAAAATAATTGTGTGAAAAGTTGTTATGCGTATATGTATGCTGTTCTTGTAATTGCATGAGTGTGTGTGCGCGCGTGCGTAATGTGAGAGTATACTGCAAATGTATATTTGTATATGAAGTCTGTATATTTGTGTCTGAGCACGTGTGTGTGTGTTTGTGTATTTGTGTGTGTTTGTGTGTTTGTGTGT
>NC_142932.1:73635063-73642563 GCF_046866305.1 Octopus bimaculoides | reverse complement strand
AGAAATAGCAACATACAGAAAATTAAAACATCCCACATAAATTTCAATTGCCTTCAACAAAAAATCAAGCGCCCACTACGTGCTGTTAAACTTCAAAGGAAGCTTCTGACTTGACCTGTCCACCAACACTATATTCGTCTCTCATCAATCTTTCATGAAATCTTTTAAAGGTCACGGCTCGCTCTCTCTTTCTCTCTCTCTCTCTCTCTCTCTCTCTCTCTCTCTCTCTCTCTCTCTCTCTCTCTAGTTATCTCTAGAGATATCTATCTAGTTATCTCTATGTATATTTAGATATCAATTTATCCTTCCATCAATATCTGTCCGTCTGTCTATCTATCTATCTATCTATCTATCTATCTATCTATCTATCTATCTAACTATCTATCTGTCTGTCTGTCTGTCTGTCTGTCTATTTATCTATCTATCTATCTATCTATCTATCTATCTATCTATCTATCTATATCTGCTTCTATGTACGACTTCCGCATATTGAAAGAAGTTTATGAGAGAGTTATTATAAAAGAAATCATTTCAACAAAGATCTTTCCGTTTTAGCAATACCAACGAAACGAAAAATACTACGCCATCACCCTTGGTAATAGAAATTTATTCACTCCACACGTAACAGCAACTGTTCGACAGGTTCACAGGTAGAGAGGTCGAGGGTAGACGATAAGATCATAAATTACAGTTTCTATCTACCCCTTCGTAACGATCCTTCTATTTAACCTCCATTGCTTGTCACAAACAGTAAAGACCCTGTCATTCAGTAAATACGATGCCAGATCAAAGGGTTCCGGTAACTTCATAGTTCTCGATCTACTTAATGTATCTTCCTCGATGTCCGGCATAAACCCTAGGACTTTGTGGTACATTGACCTCCATAATCCCTCAATAAAAAACGAGGATTTATCCTTAAACAAACCTTATTCAGGAGCCTTTTGAGTGAGATTGGCTACTCGACCTGAAAAAAATTCGAACTGGGCCCTACCTGCAAGGTCATTCGCTGTTTATTTTGATACAAGGTCACCATGTCGCGCACATATGGTTGTGATGCATGTGCCTGGTGTACCCTTATCAGATGGGTAGTCATGATGAGTATACTGGGCTTCGTATATTTGTACCCCAGTGTCACTTTGATGGCGTGCGTCGCTCTCTCACTAAATAATAATAATAATAATATGACACTTCGGCTTTCTACCCTCAATGACAACTTACAGTTGTGAGCTGTCTAGCAGATTGATTATGTCCGGGATTCATTCCCTACCCGGTAATCCGTTTGGATTAGTAACTCCATTTCTTGACCCAATCAATTTTGATTCTGCAGCCTTTGGACCTGCAGAATATTTGTCGAAGAGGATCGCCGCCACCAATCGGTAGATGTTTATTTCTGGAGGCAAGTCGATTGCTTTTATTTTAAACACTCTAGAGCCAAGATAGACTGCTATGAGGACCAATTTATCACTCCTAGTATTGTTTCGGAGTGCTTTCTGATTTCATCTCCAGTATGAAACCTCACCTCGTACCATACTTTTTCCTTCTGGTGATGTATGTTTTGGTGCTCCATATCAGTCTGACGCATTTTTCTATTTCTGTGTCAGTTGCTTTAATTTTCTGAGCAAAATTTTGTGTATGACAGTTCTCAGTTTAATTTTGTTTCCTGCTGGATGAAATCAAAGGCGTTCAATGCGATGTTGTGACTGTACGTTTTAAGAATTTGTTTTTCTTCTTTTTCAATTCGTCCGCCGGTATTATGATTCCTTCTTGCACTCGTCGAGCAGCATTAGCGAAGGCATCGATGGCGGAATTGCAGGTTGAGTCTTCTTTCTTTGTGGTGACGGCGGCGGTAGCGATGGAATTTGCAGGCGTGTTGAGAGAACAATTTAAATGTTTGTTTGTTTTCATTTTTGTGAATGTTGTCGTTTTCGTGTTTTTTGTTGTTATTCTTTTATTGTTGTTATTGTTGTTGTTTCGGTCGGTACTGGTTATAGTAGTGGTGGTGGTGATCGTGATGGTGATGGTGATAGTGGTGGTTTGCATTAACGTTGGGAATGCAGTATCGAAATGGTTCTTTCAGTTTTCATTTTAACTCCCCTGACTATTTACCGAAAAATTCGACACTATGTTCTATTTTTTTTTTATTTTTTAAATGAAGCACAAACTCCGAACGGCTAAAATTTAACGAAACCAACTTGTCACAGAGATTGCTAGATGGTTTATTAACGATGTGGTACAATAAAAATAGAAATAACATTCTTTAAAGCGACAAAATTCAAAAGTACATCAGGAGCTTCCAACAGTCATGCTTGCCTTTCAAATACAACAACAGCAGCAGCAACAACAACAACAACGACGACGTCAACAAAGACTATAATAATAGTAATAATCCTTTCTACTAAAGGCACAAGGCCTGAAATTTGGTGGGAAGGAGACTAGTCGATTACATCGACCCCAATGTTTCACTGGTACTTAATTTATCGACCCCGGAAAGATAAAAGGCAAAGTCAACCTCGGCAGAATAATACTAGTAATAATTATTATTATTATTATTATTATTCCATGGTTCCCTACTGTATAACGGGTAGGTTTAAGATATATGTAGAAGAAATTAGAATTGTCATGAAGGTAGAACATGCTCAGAAAACTGTTCTATTGGGAACAGCAAGGATTTTGAGATTGTTACTTGGGTGTAAAGTATAGTAGAAAGAGACTCTGTAAGATCTTTGACAACAGGTTGCTGGCCGCTTTTACAGAATTAAACAGAACAAGTAATATTGAGAGTGCCTTCCACACGTGCCTTCCACACGTGACAATAACTGATCGACAAATTTCTACAAGTAAGCAATGCGCGGACACTGTACGAGAGCACGCAGAACAGTTTCATCGCTCAGCGTGCATCTCGGACAAGCCCGACTGACTGCACACCTGTGCCTACAGAGCTTATCTCGAACCGGCAGCAAACCCCACCCCCACCCCACCCCACATGGTAGTACTACCAGGTCAGGGATTTCTGGAAGTTATCCATAGTTCCCGGCCCGAAAGTCCTCCGGAAGAGACCAGCCAGTTTATCCCCCTCAACGTTCAGGACCTCTCCGAGTACGTCGTCGCTCTTGCCCCCAACTAATCCCCTATAGTACTCCGAGGTGGAACTTTCACCAACTGCATTGCCCGACTGGCCGAGAGCTGTGAGCGCTTGGCGACACTCTAGATACCAAGCGCCCTGCCTCGGTCTACGTCTGATCCAGAACTATAGCTTCGTCAAGGAGACGAGCTCCGGAAGAGCGCGTTCAACAAACGGCGACCACATCTACTCACCGTTAAGGGATCACTGGAGATGTCGCAGCTTCAGCACATGTCTGTGTCTGCGCATCCTCAGCCACAGCATGCCCAGTCCTCCATGCAACGAGTGCTGACAGCAAATGGAGCGTCTGACAAGCGTACCTGTCCCTTCCACGGGAAGCGGAAGAACAAACGTACCAGCCCGTTCAGCCACGAAGCGGGGACGACAGTCAGGCGGTAATATATGACGGATGCGATGTACGCGTTCGCCACCTCCGCCCGACCTTTCAGAGACAGCTTCCTCTCGGCCCATTTCTGGGTGAGACTGGCCACCCTGTCTGTCACCTCGCCGCAGTTCTTGTCCACTCGGAAATCAGGACCGAACTAGACCCGGAGCAACTTAACCGGTCCTTCTGTCCAATGCCCCACTACGCTGTAGGTTGGTATGGGCCTTCCTCTTCAGGTGCCGAGCTGCAGGCCCACTGACTTCTCCTGGTTGATCATTGCTCCTGTCACCGCTTCGTATTTCCTTAAGGTAGTGCCGACCATCTCAATTTCCGAGATATCTGACACCATCACGGTGACGTCATCCGTATACGATGACACGAACCTTTCGCATCCCAGTTCACGCGGGATGCCTCTCGAAACCTCCAGCTTCCGCAGTAATGGCTCGAGTGCCAGTACGTGAGAGTGAACATTCTTGACGGACTGAACGTGCGATACTAAACGATTCCAAGAGGTGGTCATTTACTTTGACCACTGAACAGATGTCACTGTAATTTGCAGCGATCCAGCCTTTGAAAATTGGATCGAAACAAGCTGCCTTGAGGACAGCCTCCAAGTTCAGATGGTTGACCCTATCAAAAGCTTTCGATTGATCCCAATGGATCAGGGCCCCACCCATGCCAGGTTCTTTACCAACCTTCTCTATGATGTATCGTGTGAGGTGGAGGTTGTCATGTATAGTTGTGCTGGGGATAGCGCAAGTCTGCGCAGCACCCGCCAGTTTGTCAACGACAAGCGCCAACCTCTTTGTTAACACCTGGACCAAAATTTTGTAATCTGTATTTAGCATAGTTACTGGCCTAAAGTTATCAACAATATCTCCCTTGTTCAGATCCTTTCTCAGTAGCGTCACTACACCTCAGCTCACAGATCCGGGTATTCTCTCATTCTGCTGCCAGTTGCGGTAGACGTCTCCCAAAAGTTCACCAAACAAGTCTGGAATATGTATATAAAGCTCGAAGGGCAGACTTTCCAATCCCAGTGACCTCTCCTTCGTGCAACTCGCCAACGCATCACGTATATCTTCAGCTGTTATCGGCATTTCGCAGAACTCCATTTCCTGGCCGAAAGCCGCAGCATACCATCAACGTAGGAAGTGAAGTTCACTACCTCCGGGTCACCGCGCGCCCTGTGCAGTTCAGCAAAGTGCTGCTGAAATTCCGCACAAATCTGCTTCGGCTTGTATAGCATGCGCCCGTCCCGACCCCTCAAAGACCGAATTGTAGATTTATTACCACATTGCGCCTCGGTCAACCGGTTACATCGAAAGGCTTTCGTTCCCTCCTGCTTTAGAGCACGTGCCCTAGCCCTGACAATGCAACCTTCATGCTTGGTGTTGAAGAACTGGTTCAGAACCAATCTCGCTGCCAGCACGTCGGTCGCTATACCTCTACTGAGTGGCTCTAATAATAATAATAATAATAATAATGATGATGATGATGATGATGATGATGATGATGATGATGATAATAATGATAAATGCCCGGATGCAGTGCCAGACTGCATCTTAACTTATCTTAACTGATTGGAAGTGTTATCATGTACATTGTTTTGTCTTGGTATAAAAAATGGACTACAGCAAATATTCTGTTCAATACCACCGATTTGCTTGTCATTTATTGACTTTAACCACTTGAGCATGTCCCTTAGTGACTGACGATATGTGCATCTCCGATCATGAGCAGAAGTAGTAGTGGGGGATAATAACGACAACAACAACAACAACAACAACAATAATGATAATCTTTTCTACTATAAGCACAAGGTCTGAAATTTGTGGGGAGGGGACATGTCGATTAGAGCTACCCCAGTACTCCACTGGTACTTAATTTATCGACCCCGAAAGGATGAAAGGCAAAGTCGACCTCGGCGGAATTTGAACTCAGAACATAAAGACAGACGAAATACTGCCATGCATTTCGCCTGGCGTGCTAGCGTTTCTTATTTCTTTATTGCCCACAGGGGGGCTAAACATAGAGGGGACAAACAAGGACAGACAAAGAGATTAAGTCGATTACATCGACCCCAGTGCGTAACTGGTACTTAATTTATCGACCCCGAAAGGATGAAAGGCAAAGTCGACCTCGGCAGAATTTGAACTCAGAACGTAAAGACAGTCGAAATACCACTAAGCATTTAGCCCGGCGTGCTAACGTTTCTGCCAGCTCGCCCGCCTTATCTCGCCTAATAATAATAATAATAATAATAATGATGATGATGATGATGATGATGATGATGATGATGATGATGATGATGATGATGATGATGATGATGATGATGATGATGATGATGATAATAATAATAATAATAATAATAATAATAATGTTTTCTCACATAGGTATAAGAAATTTTGAGAGTAGAGAAAAGACAATTATATCAAACTCAATATTTGACTTGTACTTTATTTCATTGATCCCTGATAGCTAAAAATCAAAGTCAACCTCGGTGGATTCAATTAAAAATGAAAAGAAAAACATTTTCCTCTGCACCATATTCATACTGTTTGTTTATATACTTTTATGTGTTTGTTTGAAAGAAAAAAAAACGTAAAATACGAAAACAAAATATGAAAATAAAAGAAAAACTGGAGACACAGTGACATGTATTTGACATGGTTTCGATCTCAATGCACAGCTCACATTTAGGAAAAAGAGAGACAAAAATACATTTTTGTTATTTATGTTCTATATTATATTTTTTTGTCGGTTATTTACTTCGTTTTGTGTGTGTGCGTGTGTGTATGTGTGGGTATGCACGCGCGCGCGTGTGCCAATATGTATGTATATATATATATATATATATATATATATATATATATATATATATATATATATATATATATATATTGTTTCCTCTTTCTGCTCACTGCGTATATTTACTCGTCAGCTTGTAGTTCAAAATCAATGGCGTCCTATTGACGTCATCACCCTCATTCGATATTTGATGAACTGAATTCTATTGCCCTTCTCCATCCACCTTCTCCCTACCCTTTTCCCTCACTTCCTCCTCTCTTCCTTCTCCTGTCTTTTCCCATTTTTTTCGTTTTGGTTTTCTATTTTCTGTTTTATTTCACCTGTTCTCAGGTATGTTTCCTCGTTGATGCTAACAACATTTCATCACGCATATACATACATACTCACTCACATCCATATATATACAAACATACACATATATGCATACATGCTCACATGCATGTATTCACATAGATACGTACACACGCACGTATATACACATACATATACACGCATGCACATAACATACATATACGCACGTACATTCACATATATATAGACACTTGCATGTACATACACTTATGTATACGTATACACGCATGCATACACATATATATGCATACACATCCATTCAGCTATACATACATATATACATACATACATATATACATACAAACACTTACCGATACAGACAGTCATGATCATCAACAAGGTCATTTATAGAGAGTCAATGAGGAGGCTTCTGTGCGGTTGTTCGGCCTGTTAGAAATAGCTGTAAGATTACCTCAAATGACATATCTGTAAGTAGGAAGAACATATATGAAAATTCATTTCCAATGTCTAGATATATGAAAAGGTAGAATTATCAAGGACGTAACTTCTTACAGATGACATAAGACAAAGGACTTCAGTTTTATAGAAAAACCGAACACAATGCTCACCTACATGAATAAGTACTCTAAGCATTCTCCCAAGATATTTAAAACTTTAGTAATATTACGGTGGGGGAGCACTAAGCAGTGATAAGTGATGTATCGCCACCATTTGTCAGCAAGCGAGATATATTCTCTGTGACGAAACGCAGAGAGTAGCTTGTTCCCCAGTTTGAACGTGCATCAAGCATATTCGGACTGACAATAACATTGCAATTTAGTAATATTAGTAAAAGCATATTAAATGTATCTTTCGATACAGAAAACATTAG
>NC_142932.1:73617563-73630063 GCF_046866305.1 Octopus bimaculoides | reverse complement strand
TGGTGGTGGTGGTGGTGGTGGTGGTAGTAGTAGTAGTAGTAGTAGTAGTAGTAGTAGTAGTAGTTGGGGCTGTTGTTGCAGTTATTGTAGTAATGTTGCTGATGGTGGTGGTAGTTTTAATGGAAGGGGTGGTCGGTGGTAATGATGGTGATGGTGGTAGTGATTTTGGGTTAGGATTGTAGTGGTGGTGGTAGTTGTCGCAGCAGTTGTGGTGGTGGTGGTGGTGGTGGTGGTGGTAGTAGTAGTAGTAGTAGTAGTAGTAGTAGTAGTAGTAGTAGTAGTAGTAGTGAGACAAACAATGAAATGTTATTATTATAACGCGGTAATGATAATGCTCAACCACGAACAACTAAAACGACGACAATAACGTTTATTGTTGTTGATGTTGTTCGAGTTGGTGCTGGAGCGAGTAAAAATATTGAGTCATAAAGCTGAAGAAATACGAGAATGTATAGAACATGTATGAATACACACACACACACACACACACACACACACACACACACACATACACACACACACACACACACACACACACACACACACACACACAATATATATAAATAAACTGTAACCTATGTATTTACGGAAACTGAAAGAAGCCCGTCGTATATGTGTGTGTCTGTATGTGTGCTTTTTGGGTATGTGGTTGTCCCCACAACTGTCAGTGTGTTTATGTCCCCGTAACTTAGTGGTTCATTATAAGAGACTGATAGAATAAGTGCTAAGCTTTACAAAAAACAAAACAAAATTTAATACTGGGATCGTTAAGCTTGACTAAAATTCTTCAAGGCGGTGCCCCAGCATGGCCGCCGTCTAATGACTGAAACAAGTGAAGGATAAAAGATAAAAGGTGTGTGTGTGTGTGTGTGTGTGTGTGTGTGTTATTTATTTCTTCATTTTTGTATCTTCAAATTTATCAATTTCAACATCTTTTCTTTTCAGTATTTGCGTAGCTGGTTCTGTTCCAAACTTTCAGTTTCCATGTCTCGATCTAATTTAAAGTTTTATATTTCAATCTGCCTTTTCGTAGTCCCAACTAAGTTTTATGTTATCCAGATTGAATTCATACACAATGTTTCGTAAGTTCTCCAGCTGGACATTGAATCAGATAAATAACTGAAATTATCGAAATGGAGAGGATATAGTTTGTAGTTCTTCCATAACATCATTTATAACCTGTAGTGGTTTGATTCAGAATTATACAGAAGAATAGTTGATTTATGAGTTACACACACACACACACACACACACACACACACACACACACTACTACGCAACACCTCACCAAAAACATACAAGAATAAACTTATACTGTAAATGCCCAACAAAATGAACAAAACCCAAATGTACCACAGAAGAACACAACTTGCGCTGCACTAACAACAGACAATATACAAACTAATACAACAGAAGACTCAAGCCAAACCCCATAACAAAACGTACTGATACAATACAATATCTCCCCAACCTCCCCCAAAAAATGCAGCACACACCACCCCCACCAGCATAAAGGTGCAACAAATGATGCAATAGAAAGTTGCTTGAAACTTTCAGATTTCGACAAATAATAGTGGTGATGACGTTGGTGACGAACATTACCGTACCTCAGTTATGAGGGATAGGAGTTGCCGAAGAAATTCTGATTGTAACAGCGAAAATTAAGCTGGACCTTTAAGGAAAGGCTTCTCGCTCGGCAGTGGTTCAGTAAAAATGCAGACTGATCACAGGTGTTATCCTAATACAGCATCGGCAGATAATAGTGCAAGAAGAAGGAAGTGGACCAGCGAAGAAAAACAGGATAGTGATGCAGTGCAACTTAGAAGTGAACCTAAAAGACGGAGCTGTAGAAAACGGATGTTAACACTTTGGGTAGAGAAGGGTGTGTTGAAAGTGACTGAGCAGAGATTAGTTGACCGAGTTAATACTATTTGGAGAAGAAAGTGGATGACAGAATTGGAGGTAGAAGAGATCACAAGAGAACTAGAAAAAGAAAGACCAGGTAGTGGGAAAGAGAAACAACAACATAAGCGATACAGCTCAAAGAAGAACTTAAAGGGAAAAAATGATAGCGCTACCAATGGGGAATGGACAACGACTTAAGTGATTTAAGTGAGGAAGATCGGAAGATTTTAAATGAGTTGCAGGAAGTAATGAGTAAAGAAGTAAGAAAAAGATTGCCAGCATTAAAAGGCACCAACAGAAGGAAGTTGCCAGAAATGACTAGGAAAGTAGATTATGTTATCAGGAGAATAGATGCTAAAAATATAATCTATGCAGAAGGGGTAGTAGTCGCCAGATTATTAAATATCTCACAAGGAAAGATTAAAAAAGAGCAAATGTTGAACAGGAGACGACAAAATAAAGTGAAGACTTTAAAGCAAGATCTGAGTAGAAGAGAAGTCTGGAAAACAAACAAGCTAGGAAACACAAGATTCAAATGTTCCCTCGAAAAAAGATACTTAGTTAAAGAGAAAGGATTTGGGACAGTAATAGAAGAGTTGAAACAGCCTATCATAGCAGTAGCAAGCAAGCTCTCCAGATATCAGAAAAAAATAGATCAGTATCAATAGAGTAGGTTGAGACAGACTAGAGGAGATTTTATAAACAAATAAATAGTGCAGAACGATGTACTGAAGATGAGAAACCTAATGCAGAAGCTAGAAAGTTCTGGAGTAATATTTGGGATAAGCCAGTCAATCATAATGGCGGTGCAATATGGTTAAAGAAAGTGAGGGAAGAAGTAATGAGTGAGAAGCAGCCAGATCTAAGATTAACTAGTGCATTAATGAGTAAAGTGTGAGGAAAAATACCGAACTGGAAGGGCCCAGAACCAGATTTAGTTCAAGGGTACTGGCTAAAGAAATTCAGTAGTTTACATGGGAGGCTGAGGGAATAACTTCAGGATTGCCTTAACGAAGGAATAATACCAGATTGGATGACTAGAGGAAGAGCAGTATTCCTTATGAAAGATAAGAGCTAGGGTAATACAGCTAGCAGCTATAGACCAATCACTTGCTTACCATTAGTGTGGAAGCTGTTAACAAGAATGCTTTCAGAAAGCATTTACGAGCACCTTGACAACCAGAATTTACTACTAGAACAACAAAAAGGTTGCTGGAAAAAGATTAGAGAAACGCATGGAAGCTATGTAGAAAGCTATGATTTGAACATAATAATAATAAATGGTATGAACATGAACCTAGTAAAATACTAGAAAGTAAAAAACACAAGATGTTGTGAGACTTTAACAATCAGTTATGTGTCAAGTTTTTATGAAAATAATAATAATAATAATAATAATAATAATAATAATAATAATAATAATAATAATAATAATAATAATAATAATAATAAATGCCCGGATGCAGTACCAGGCAGTGGCTCTCATGGCTTCTGATCTTAATTGATTGGAAGTGTTATCATGTACATTGTTTTGTCTTGGTATAAAAATATGGGCTACAGCAAATATTCTGCTTAATACCACAGATTTGCTTGTCAGTTGTTTGACCTTAACCAGTTGAGCATGTCTCTTAGTGGCTGACAATATGTGCATCTCTGATCACGAGCAGAAGTAGTGGGGGAGCATCATAGTCATGTGTTGAGAGGAATTCTTTGGGGTTTGAATAATTCACCTTTGGAAACATGGGTGTTTTGTTCAACATCCTTAAACAAACCTTATTCAGGGACCTTTTGAGCGAGATGGGCTACTCGACCTGAAGAAAATTCTAACTGGGCCCCACCTGCGAGGTCATGCACTGTTTATCTTGATATGAGATCACCATGTCGTGCACATATAGTTATGATGCATGTGCCTGGTGTACCCTTATCAGACGGGTAGTCATGATGGGTATACTGGGCTTCGTATATTTTACCCCAGTGTCACTTTGATGGTATGCCATCAAAGTGACACTGGCCAATATTGGAAAGCCCTTGTGAATGTATGTGGAACAAAATCCTGAACTTTGTTAATTATACGGTAATTAAAAAAAACGGATCTTAATTGTACCAGCCCAAGATCAAGCGGTAAAAACAAACAACTTGAGAAAAAAATATATGGTGAGAATGTGCCAGAAAAATGCAGAGCCTCTGGAACTTTGAACGAGACAGTGGGCACATATTATGACAGAATGCCCCAAGTTGGCATAGAAAGAATATAAGAAATGGTAGCACGACCAGATTGTAAAGCTTTTACACCGGAAACTTTGCCAGAAATGGTTATTTGAAGTTGGAACCACATGGTACAATCATCGAGTCGAAAGATTTGTGGGACTTACCTATTCAAACGAACAAGAAGCTGGAAAATAATAGACTGAACAAAACAATTATAGATACCAATAATTGATTTATGGTCTGTCTCATATAATCTTTTCTGTTGATACTGATCTATTTTTTTTGATATCTGGAGAGCTTGCCTGCTACTGCTATGATACGCTGTTCAACTCTTCAATTACTGTCCCAAATTCTTTCTCTTTAAAGATTGCTAGCATTAAAAGGCACCAAGAGGGGGAAGCTGCTAGGAATGACTATTAGGTCATATTAAAATAAACACACCAGATTGTTCATTTAAAAAGTCATATGAGAGAGAAAAAGGGGAAGAAAGACAGAGAGAAAAGGAAAAAATAAAAATGTTTATGTTCGAGGGCTTCTCATAGAAAAACCCCATAAAAAACCATAGGTACCCTGACATTCAGGGCAGGTGCCTTTTTTTTCTTTCCTTTTTCCAACTACAGGCGTATGCCCAGGGCCCGTTCACTCGCACCATTCTCGCCACTTTCATCCACCTTTCAGCAAACTGGCTAGAAGACAACAATTCCCTCTCTACCCTTATTTTCGTTTTCAAGTGAAACTTGAAGTTCATCAGGGAGAAAAGTGTTTGTCTTCAGCCCCTTCAGTCTCGTCTACCGTACAACTTCTTTCGCCATGACCACCAGGCATATAAAGACAGCCTTTCCTTCCCAGTTAGGTGGCGGGGCGATCTTCACGATGGATTCAGTTGACAGCCGGATCGATCCCACATGCGACAGCAGGTGTTCGATATAAACCCACAGGTCAGCAATGCTCGGGCACTGGACGAATGTATGCAGGACCGTTTCGTCGTCCTGCGCGCATCACAGACATGCTCGGCTGACGGCACTTCCATGGCTGTAAAGTTTATTTCGAACAGGCAAAGCTCCCCAGTAGCACTTCCAGGCCAGAGATTTTGGGGAATTATCCATCGGTCTCGACCCGAAGGTTCTCCGGAAAAGAGCGACTAGCTGATCTTCTTCGACACCCAAGGTCTCCCCAAGAACGTCCTCGCACTTTCCCTCCTCTAATCCTCTATAAAAAGCTTAAAGTGAATGTTCCACCTATCGCACTGTCCGATTGGCTGAGAGCTCTAAGCGCTTGAAGACATTCCGCTTTCCAAATGCTCCCCTTCGGTCTCTGTTTTACCCAGGACTTCTCCGTTATTGCCTATACAAGAATTGATGCAATACGCGAAAATGCGATGTCGCTACAGAAAAAAATTATAAGTACAAATAATAATCGTATATGCAGTCTCATTTCTACACAAATACACATAAATGTAATGTTTCTATGATTCACACATGCATCCGAACTTATTGTATATAAACAAGACAACGAAGATCACAGTGTTTAAACAAATTAAACGAGACAAATAATAACAATAAATATAAAATGCAAAGCGTCTCATTTTAAATAGAGAAAATAAGCAGATATGGTCGGTAATAAAATTTCGAAAACAAATAAAGGCGAATTTTTATCTATGAGTTTGAAACGCTCGAGATAGGAAAACAAAAACAGCATACAACCAGAGAGGGTACTCTGCCAAAAAGTTAACTCTGAACAAGCAGATCCCTCTCGTAATGTCACTACCCAAGCGAAAAACAAAACCAAAAGAGAACAGTGGACAGATGACGACTACATCGAAGTGCTATATGCATTCTACACTGCAAAACTATAGCCGGTAAACACAGGGATAACAAGAGAATCATACCAAATATGGAGAAGAAGAAATACTGATAGAAAAGGAAATGTCTCGGAGAATACGATTGGCTTTAATTTCTCTACCTGTGTGTATTGGCATATCCCATAGTATGGTTGCTTTCTCATTTTCTGTGACCTTCTCAGGCGTATGTCTATACCATCGTTTTTCTGTTGTTATTCCATAGTGTTGGCATAGCTTCCAGTGTATATAGGTCCCAACTCTGTCGTGTCTGTGAATATATTCCTTCTTAGCCAGGGCTGGGCAGCCAGAGACAATATAGTTTATTGTTTCTTGTCCATCTCCACATATTCTGCATTTACTTATGTTTCTTTTCATTATACGTTTTTGGTAATTTCTGGTGGGGAGGCGTTGGTTTTGTGCTGCAATTAAAAATCCTTCCGTCTCTGGCATGAACAAGGTAGCACCAATAATCATAAAATATATAACACACTCCATGAATAAATGGCAGACAGTGCGACAGCTCCAGACAAAAGTGGGACTCATGAAAACAAAAGCCATCCCCATTAGAAGAGGAATACTCCAAGGAGACACGCTCTCTCCACTCCTTTTCTGCTTGGCACTGAGACCTTTATCTGACATGCTAAACAGAACTGAATGGAATATTGGAATATTCCTCTTCTAATGGGGATGGTTATGGTCTTTATGAGTCCCTCTTTTGTCTGGAGCTGTAGCACTGTCTGTCATTTATTCATGGAGTGTCTTATGTATTTTATGATTGTTGGTGCTACCTTGGTCATGCCTAGTGTTTCTAGGATTCATGTGGGGGGGGGGGGGGGGGGAATACTATCAAAAGTCTTTCGGTAATCGATCCAGGCAATACTTAGACCCTTCTTCTTTCTGCAGCTATCTTCAGTTGTGGTTTTATTGATCATTAGTTGATGTCTATTATTATTATTAATATTATTATTATTATCATCATCATCATAATCATCATCATCATCATCATCATCATCATCATCATCATCATCATCATCATTATTATTATTATTATTATTATTATTATTATTATTATATGCATTTCTGATCACGAGCAGAAGTAGTGGGTGAGTATCATAGCCATGTGTTGAGAAGAATTGTTTGGTGGTTTGAATAATTCATCACTGGAAACATGGGTGGTTTTCGTTCAACATCCTTAAACAACTCTTATTCAGCGAGATGGGCAACTCAATGTCTGGGCCCCGACCTGCAATGTCATGCACTGTTTATCTTGATATGAGATCACGATGTCGCGCACATATGGTTGTGATGCATGTGCCTGGTGTACCCTTATCAGACGAGTAGTCATGATGGGTGTATTGGGCTTCGTATATTTCACCCAGTGTCACTTTGATAGCATGCACTGCTGTTTTACTCAAGAAGAAGAAGAAGAAGAAGAAGAAGAAGAAGAAGAAGAAGAAGAAGAAGAAGAAGGAGGAGGAGGAGGAGGAGGAGGAGGAGGAGAAGGAGGAGGAGGAGGAGGAGAAGAAGAAGAAGAAGAAGAAGAAGAAGAAGGAGGAGGAGGGGGAGGAGGAGGAGGGGAGGAGGAGGAGAAGAAGAAGAAGAAGAAGAGAAGAAGAAGAAGAAGAAGAAGAAGAAGAAGAAGAAGAAGAAGAAGAAGAAGAAATGCCTGGTGGAGTACCAGGCAGTGGCTCTCATGGCTTTTGATCTTAAATGATTAGAAGTGTTGTCATATGCATTGTTTTGTCTTGGTATAAAAGATGGGCTACAGCAAATATTCTGCTCAATACTGCAGATTTGCTTGTCCGTTGCTTGACCTTTACCGGTTGAGCATGTCCCTTGGTGGCTGACTATAAGTGCATCTCTAATAACGAGCAGAAGTGGTGGGGGAACAACATAGCCATGTGTTGAGAGGAATTCTTTGGGGTTTGAATAATTCACCTTTGGAAACATGGGTGTTTTGATCAACATCCTTAAACAACCCTTATTTAGGGACCTTTTGTACGAGATGGGTTACTCGACCTGAAGAAAATTCAAACTGGGCCCCACCTGCAAGGTCATGCGCTGTTTATCTTGATATGAGATCGCTATGACGCGCGCATATGGTTGTGGTGCATGTGCCTGGTGTACCGTTATCAAATGGGTAGTCATGACGGGTATAGTGGGCTTTGTATATTTTACCTCAGTGTCACTTTGATGGCATGCACTGCTCTCTCAGTCAATAATAATAATAATAATAATCCTTGCTACTAGAAGCACAAAGCCTGAAATTTTGGGAGAGGGGACTGGTCGATTACATCGACCCCAGTACTCGACTTGTACTTAATTTATCGACCCCGAAAGGATGAAACGCAAAGTCGACTCTGGCGGAATTTGAACTCAGAACGTAGCGACAGGCGAAATACCGCTAAGTATTTTGCCCGGCGTGCTAACGATTCTGCTAGCTCGCCGTCTTAATAATAACAATCGCAATAATAATTATTAGAATGTGAAAAAAGCAAAAGCTCACCTGTTATAGCGATATTCGAAGCAGAAGTTTGGAAAAACATTATCGCGGAAGGAAGAATAGAGGGCAGCCGGTCAAGATGCAGCCAAATAACGCAATGGATGGATAATAAGCAACAGCTGAGTGGACAAGATTGGGAAGGCAGCTGGAATACTTTCATTGTAGTGTCATCAGTGCACTGCAGGGGTACGGTAATAGATACCATGTTTTCTGAGTTTTTTTGTTTTTTTCACATCGACCTTGGAGGCCTGCTTGCTTGCTTGCTCCCGTTGTCCTAAAGTTTTTATTTTAAATAGTTATTTCGAAACAAGTTACAGCATTCGAAAATGTTTTTTCTCTCACCAATGTAAGAAGCCTGTTAACTCTCTCCCCCTTTCTGTCTCCCCGTAGAAACAATAAGATAAGTTAAAATATGCTGCTGGCGTCGTTTTTCTATTTCACTGGGTTTTGTCGTCGCAGCTTTGTCTAATGCTTTAAATGCAGTTATTCTGAGGCTGGTAACTGCATATCTTTTATAAATATTTTAATTTTTGTCTTATCAACGTTAGACACACACATGCATAAATATACATAGATACATACACAGATACATACATACATACATACATACATACACATATATATATACATAGAAAAAACATACGCACGCATACATACATACATATATATATATATATAATATATATATACATATTCTCATCAACGTTAGAAACATACATTTTTTTTTTTTCACACAGCAGCATTGGAAGCTTGCTAGCTAAAACAGCATGTGCAAGCCAAGAAAACAAATGTCACTCGATATGATCAGAGAATCAAACAATAGACAAAACAGACTTTTCAAAACTGACCAAAAAAGATTTTATTAGGATATAAATGGAGAAACAAACAAAAATACATACACTTCAAATGAGGAAGAAAGTCGAAGATTCTTGGACAGTATATGGGGGAAAGAAGAAATACACAACAGTAACGCAGGGTGGCAAAGTAACATGAGCGAAACCAATACAAATCTTCAGCAAGGAGACATTAAGATAAGCTAGGAGGGTGGTCAATGAGTAAATAGAACGATAAGCATCTGGAAAGCGGCAGACCCAGCAGAAATTTACGGAGTTCCACAAAAGGATAGCAGAACAATTACGTACATTACTTGAAAATCACACAGAAATCATGTTGTCTCACCAGAGGCAGACCGATACTGTGCCAGATAGAAGCATCGAGGAGAAAAGGCTATTGGCAACTTGAAGCCAATATCCTGTCTGCCCATCATCTGGAAGCTGTTAACTGGCAGATGAAATGTATGTGTTGATGGACTAGAATAACATCTTACCAGAAGAGCAAAAAAGGGTGCAATCATGGACGTAGAGAAACCAAAGATCAACTATCGATAGAGAAAACAATGCTGAGAGTCAATGAAAAGTGCAAAACACACTTAGGAATGACGTGGATAGACTACCGGAAAGCATATGATGTGATATGATACCTTATTCACAGATTCTGAATTGCTTTAAAATATTTGGAATTGCACACAATATTGAACCGAAGTATGAATGATTGGAGCGCTGAACTCACATCGTAGAGGGAAGGCTTAAGCTTTGTCAGCAGCAAACGTGAAATCTTCCAAGGAGATAGCTTATTATTATTGCCTTGTGTATTGTGTATGATACTTTCCACTTTCATTTTGAGAAATACGAAAGCTAAGTGTGTTCAAAGAAAGAAAAGATAAGATCAATCTTCTTTTTATGGTTGGCATGAGACTCTATGGAAAAGATGAAAACCTGCTGAATTCACTGATTCAAACAGTGCATTGCTTTAGTGCGGATATTAGAATAGAATTTGGACTGGAAAAGTGTGGAGTTATTCTAAAAAGAGGTAAACTAGATGGTATGGAGTTGCCCACAGGAGAGATAATGAAGAGAATAAACAAGAAAGGATACAGGAAGTGAGGCGAATTGATGGAATGCCAAATGATGAAGATATTCTCTCAGGAATATTACTGAAGGATAAAAGGGATTTTTTAAATTAAAGTGAATATGTTGAACAATTTCCAAACAAAAAATTCATGGGCAATTGTTCTCTTGAGACGCAGAGGTGGGGTGATGCTATGGTGAACTGAGGAACTGCATTCCTTGGACAAGAAAACAAAGAAACTACTGATAATACACGGTGCGTTCCACCCGAAAAGTGATCTTGACAGACTACACCTTACGAGAAAGAAAGGAGTTCGGAGATTGATAAGTTGCGAGGACTGTATTCAGACAGAAGAAAACAATGTTGCTTGGTATATAAGGAATGCAATGGAAACATGACTTGTACAAGTAAGTAAGGCTGATCTATTACATACAAGAAGCATTCTGGACAAGATGAATTACAAAATAAAGACAAAAATGAAGAGGAAACGATAATAGGGTGCTCGGTCAATTCTGGTGAGAGATATAAAGACACAGGCCCGAATAAAAGATGGTTGTGGTTACAAAAAGTGATCTGGAACCTAAAAGAGAGGTCTTGATAAGTGCAGCACAGAAACAAGCATTGAAAACAAACTACATCTAGTACAAACTTGACAAATCAGCAGAATCTGACAAATGCAGAATATGTGTTGAAACTTGAGAGACATTTTAAGCGAATGCAGAAAAGTAGCCCAGAGAAAATAGAAGAAAAGTTATGACATGTTTTGATCGGAAAGAGCCAGGAAATTGTATGAATATGAAACAACGGGTGTGATAGAAAATGACAGAATAAAGATCTTTTGGGACTTCATGATCGAATGTGATCAAGGATCGAACATCGGAATCCCTATAATATACCTGTAGACAAAAAAAGAAAAATCGTGCATAACCATAGAGATCACTTGCCCTACGGACAGCAGAAAGAGGAGAAAAACTAATGCAACATGAAGATCTGAAGAGAGAAATCAAAAAGATGTAGTCAATGAAAAAAGTGTATATTATTCTTATAATTGTTAGTGCCCTAGGTACAGTGAGTAAAAAAAAAAATAACAACAAGTTGGAAAATAGGAATAAAAATAAAAATAGAGCATAACAGAAAACAGGATTATTTGACGACGAGTCTCCGCAAAGTTCTCCAAACTTGAAAAGAATTTACCGACTTAGTTCATAGGAAGTGAACACCTGGTACATTAATGGCACTTCCAGCAATAAGCTGAATATGACGTATGGAGGCGGGGACTAGTCAATTTGAACGGATGGGTCTCATCGATTACATTAGCCGTAGTGCTTAACATGTACTTATTTCATCGCTCTCGAAAGGATGACAGGCAAAGTCGACCTCGGTGGAATTTGAATATAGAACGTAAAGACGGACGAAATATCGGTGAGCATTTTATCTGGCATGTTGACGATTCTGCCACTTCAACGTTTTCCATTCTTATCTTGGCACAAGACTTGAAATTTTAGGCGAAGGGTTTAGTGGATTACATCGACCCCAGGGCTTGACTGTATTTATTTCAATGGCCCCGAAAGGATGAAAGACGAAGTCAATCACGGTTATGTATGTATGTATGCATGTATGTATGTACGTATGTGTGTGTGTATATAATGCGTACACACACACACATACACATACACGCACACACGCACGCACGCACACACACACACACACACACACACACACACACACACACACACACACACACATACATACATATATATATATATATATATATATATATATATATATATATATATATATATAATTGCAGTGTGGAAGGTGTTTATAAGCCATTTAAAATAACACACAAACATTCTGTGCTGCATCTGAATTTTGTGAGTGACCAGGTTGCGGTCTCAAAGCGACGAAAATATTTTGACAAATTAAATTTAAATGTTGAAGTGAATCTAACGGTTTTTGTGTGTTATTTTAAATGGCATATAAACACCTTCCACGCTGCAATTGTTTTCATTCCAGCACACGATCTCAGATTAGGTCACTTGCTATGCAAGTACATCTCCGCAATATATATATATATATATATATATATATATATATATATATATATATATATATATATAAATCAGGGTTGATTGT
>NC_142932.1:73567563-73612563 GCF_046866305.1 Octopus bimaculoides | reverse complement strand
CAGATTTTGACACAAGGTCGGCAATTTCTGGGGAGGGGTTAAGTCGATTAGATTGATCCCAGTGTTCAACAGGTACTTATTTGATCAACCCCGAAAGGATGAAAGGCAAATGAGACTTTTTCAGTATTTGAACTCAGAACGTAAAGACGGATGAAATGCCGCTAAGCATTTTGCCCGGAGTGCTAACAATTCTGCCAGCTTGTCGCCTTATATAATAATGATAATAATAATAATAATAATCCTTTCTACTATAGGCACAAAGTAAAGTCGACCTCGGTGGAATTTGAACGCAGAACGTAGCGACAAACGAAATACCGCTAAGCATTTTGCCCGGCGTGCTAACGATTCCGCACGCTCGCCGCCTTTAACCCTTTCTACTAAAGGCACAAGGCCTGAAATTTGGGGGGAAGGGGCTAGTCGATTACATCAACCCCAGTGTCTCACTGACCCCGAAAGGATGAAAGGCAAAGTCGATTTCGGCGGAATTTGAACTCAGATCGTAGCGGCAGAGGAAATATTGCTAAGCATTTCGCCCGACGGTTAATTTCAAAATTTGGCACAAGGCCAGTAGTTTCACAGAGAAGAGGTAAGTCGATTGCATCAACCCCAGTGCTCAACTGGTACTTATTTTATCGATCCCGAAAGGATGAAAGACAGTCAACCTTAGTGGAATTTGAACTCAGAACGTTAAGACGGACAAGACGCTGCTAAGCATTTTGCCCGGCGTGGTAACGCTTCTGCCAATTCCCCGCCTTGAACCATATACTGTAATGTGACATATGTTTAATAAACATATACTTAGTCTGTCTGTGAAACTTGTTGGTTTGCTCCTCCAACTAAACTGCTGAAAATTATAATGTGAGGACAAACTTCTGAGTTCAAATCCCGCCGGGGTCGACTTTTCTATTCATCCTTTCAGAGTCGATAAAATAAGTACTTGTTGAGCACTTGAGTCGATGTAACCGACTAGAACCTATCCCCCAAATTTCAAGTTTTGTGCTTATTATAGGAATAATTATTATACGTACTGGCAGAATTCTTTGCTCATCGGACAACATGCTTAACACCATTTCATCCGGTTATTTAGTTCTGAGTTGAAATTTCACTGCGGTTAACTTTATCTTTCATACATTGTGGGTGGGGATGTCGATAAAATAAAGTACCAGTTAAATACTGGGTCGATGAAACCGACTAGGCACCCACCGCCACGTCACCCCGTTAAACTTGCTGACTTTGCGCCGAAATTAGACAAAATTATAATTAGTATTTTTATTTTTAATGATCTTTAAATCAGGGAGGAAGGGAAGTGTCCATGACCTTTCACAAGGCCTTCAAGGGGGGGTGAGAGAAGAAGGGAAAGGGGAGGGCGATGAGGAGGGTTGAGGGGAGAAGAGAGGGCGAGAGAGATGGGGAAAGGAAAGGGGGAGTGAGGGGAAAGAGGGGAGAGGAAAAGGAGTATGATGAAGAGGAAGTGGGAGCGGGAAAGAAAGGAAAGGAGAGACGAAGGGGGGGAGGGATTGGAGAGGGAGCGAGAGATGGATTGAAGAAACGAAGGGAGAGTGGAGAGTGGAGAGTGGAGAGAGGATGATGAGAGTGGATAGGGGGTGGGAGAGGAGAGGGGACGGTAGGAGTGGAAACGGGGATGGTGGGAGTGGTGAGGAAGTGGAGAGGAGGAGAGTAGCGAAGGTATCATCAGACCAGAGATTTACTCTGAGTGTTTGCAACAGAGTGAATTCCATCTACTAAAGGAACCCAACGTGCCCGGTGGTGTTGTTAAACAGGAAAAGGCTATGGTGGGATTTGAACTCAAAATCCTAAATGTTGGAAGAAATACTGACAATCGTGAGAGCAACACCCTAACCACCGCTCCACGCGTCTAAACACACGCGCTCGTGCACGCCTGTATGTGTGTGGATGTGTGTGTGTGTGTGTGTGTGTGTGTGTGTGTGTGTGTGTGTGTGTGTGTGTGTGTGTGTGCGCGTGTGCGTATGTGTGTGAGGTGTGTGTGTGTGTGTATGATTTGTCTTTGAGTTTTATTTAAGTCCTTGAGATAGTTCAAGCCGCTCGTTAACAAAGCGACAAGACACTCTCAGTTAAGAGAGCTGTCGGTGTTTGTAAATTTATGGTTGATCTGGTGTGTTGGTTGAACTGTCGATGGATACGCCTAAGTGCGTGCATCTACTCACATGAGAATCTCAGATGGAGAATTTTTGGAATGTCTTACAAATCTTCACTCTACCACTAATAGATTGAATTTGGAGAATCTGCGTCATGTATGTATGTATGTATGCATTTGTATTCCAGATATTAGCCACTCAACAATATATGGGCTCCAGTAATTATTTTTTCGACTAGGTAGTGTCCATCATCGTCATAATCATCATCCTCACTACGATTACTATCGCCATCATGTGGAATTTATCTTCTGAATCTAATAGATATCGGTACTGTTACAAGGAGACTGTGCTTTAGGGAGTATGTATGCATGTATGTATGTATGTATGTATGTACGTACGTACGTACGCATGCATGTATATACGTATGTACGTAAATACGACTGAGTGAACAAACAAAAAATTAGCACTTGGAGGTCGTAGAACAAATCCACCTCGTCAGATGTTCGGAGACGTTTCCGAACGTTTCAGGGGGCAGACGTGTCCTAATGCCCACAAAATTTTAAATTATGAAGAACCAGGTCATATTGTTATACTGTGGGGGGGGGGGGGTAACGTCTGTTTAACTTCATTGACAGACATATCAGTATTTTCAAAAATTAACGTGTGCATAGTTGAAATAACTAGCGTGTTATTCAATGATTAACATATCGGAATCTTCAATAACTACCACGTATATATCTTCAATAGCCGACGCGTATATAGCTTCAATGACTAATATACTCGCATATTCAATAAATAACGTGTGCATATCTTCACTGACTGACCTGCGTGTAACATCACTGACGTGTTTATGAAATTTCAACGATAAACGCATATTTGTTATTTCAACAACTAACGTGTTTATTACGTAACATCAATAGCTAATGTTTATCTGAACCTTCAGTAATTTACGTGTCTATCTGTGGCTACTATAAATAACGTGTGTATATATATATATATATATATATATATATATATATATTCTCTTTTTTATCTGTTTATCTGTTTCAGTCATTAGGCTGCAGCCATGCTGGGGCACGCGCCTTGAAGAAGTTTTAGTCGAACTTATCGACGCCTGTACTTATTATTATTTTTTTTTTTTTTTTTTGTAAAGTCTGGTACTTATTCCATCGGTGACTTTTGCCGAACTGCAAAGTTACGGGGACGTAAACATACCAGCACCGGTTTTGTAGCGATGGTGGGTGACAAACACATACACAAAGGCACACCCACCCACTCACACACACACACACACACACACACTCACACGTGTGTGTGTATATATATATATATATATATATATATATATATATATATATGTATATATATATATATATATATATATATATATATATATATATGTATATATATATATATATATATATATATGTATATATATATATATATATATATATATATATATATATATATATATATATATATATATATATATATATATATATATATATATATATATATATCGTCAGTGAATCATAAATCCGAAAGAGAAGTGCACTCTAAGTTATAGAGCATTAGATTAATTAGATAAACATAGGTATGGCCACAGGTGATTAGGGTCTGAAGAAACGCTGTAAAGCTGAGCGCTTTATGGACGTGAAAGCCTGGATAACCTCATAGACCGGCCATAACTATCTTTATCTTATTATATATATATATGTATATATATATATATATATATATATATATATATATATATATATATATATATATATATATATATATATATTTCTCCGCATTGAGAGGTCACACCTCCGGTACAACAGACATGTCATTTGAAAGAGTCATAAGACGGATTCTGCCAAAGCAACCAGTAGGGGCTAGACCAAGAGATGGTTGGATAATATTCATAGTCCTAGTTGGTCACGTTTGAAAATCCAGCTTGAAATCCAATGGCGGTTGCTTTTGACAGGACCCTATGGAGGAGGTAGCTGAAGACTCTACCCCTACGACTCTCCCAGGAAAAGTGTGCGGAAAACGTGAATGGATGGATGTGGTGTGTGTGTGTGTGTCTGTGTGTGTGTGTGTGTGCGCGCGCGCATGCGTAGCTTCCATAATTAACCTGTATTAAACATTAATAGCGAACGTATATTTAGCTAAAGAAACTGACGTGTATTTGTCACTTTAATAATTAACGTGTGCATATGTAACTTCAAAAACTAACGTGTTAAGTAATTGGCGTATATCTTACTTCAATAACTGGTGTGAATTTATCACTTCACTAATTAATACGTTTATATATATTTAGCTTACATAACTGACGTATATATAACTTCAATAAGTGACATGTCTTCGTCACTTCAATACTAATGTGTGCGTGTATGTATATAACGAAGATGGTAAATAAAGGAAATGGAAAAATGATATACGACGTGAGATGAAAATGAACTGGGTAAGCGACGATTTATTCTCCGTCGTAAAATACAACGATTGCCATACAAGAAATAAAATAAAATAGATTACAACAAAGATGTGTGAGAGACGTCGTTGTCAGGCTAGATTGTTGATCTTGTAGACAAAGTTGACGTACTGTTTGGTGTAGAGGAAGCCGTTGGTCTGTTAGTCGTGTGGTGTTCATACAGCAACGATGTAGGCAAATGTGGAGATGGAAGCGGATACTGGCTGGTGTCAGACACATCATTGTCAGAGCCGAGATGCGAGTGGTCAGTGGCGTGTGTCAAAGACCTAGAGCAGCCGAGAGCTGGTGATTAATTTCCCGCGTAAGGAAAAACGAACTGTTACGCCAACATGATTGGACGGCTGGAAACCGACCAATACAAACAAGTTCGGCTAATCACAAGGTCATGTGACCTGCTGGAACGAAAAGGCTTGTGGAGCTGATATTCGGATAGTTAAGCCTAAACAACCACGACGAAAAATCTCACACATAATAACAGTGTAAATCACTTCTGCTACATGTAACTTCAATAACAAATGTGCTTCAAGAACTGACGTCAATACGACTTCAATAACAAGCGTATGTTTGTGGATTCTATATAGTTTTAATAGCTAACGTCTGTACAGGTTCAACAACTAGCGCGCATGTAGTTTCATTATCTAACGTGTTTGAAGTCACGATAACATTTATTTAGCTTCAATAACAAACGTTGACTTCAAATGTCATAGAATCATTTTCCTCTGTTCAAATCGAAGCAAAAGAGGTGGCACACACATACTTTTGGACCGATTTATTCGCACCTTATTCTTTTTAAACCATTATTGTAAAACAGATCGGAAAGGTGCAAATGACCACTAGGACAGGAGACTGGACAACTAATCGAAAGGTCAATGATTTGCTTCCTTTATGCTATATTAGTGGAGACAAATCTCCTCAATGTCACAGTCCACCAATCTGAATTTAATGCACCACAAAGTATAAATATAGAGAGACGCAGGAGTTGCTGTGTGGTAAGAAGTTTGCTTCCGACCGCTTGGTTCCGGGTTCAGTCCCACTGTGTGGCACCTTGGGCAAGTGTCTTCTACTATAGCCTCAGGACAATCAAAGCCTTGTGAGTGGATTTGGTAGACGGAATCTGAAAGAAGCCCGTCGTGTATGTATATATATATATATATATATATATATATATATATATATATATATATATGTATGTATGTATGTATGCATCTGTGTGTCTGTGTTTGTCCCCACCAGCATCGCTTGACAACCGATGTTGGTGTGTTTACGTCCCCCTAACTTATCGGCAAAAGTGACCGATAGAATAAGTACTAGGCTTACACAGAATAAGATATTTGCTTGAGTCGATTTGTTCGATTAAAGGTGGTGCTCCAGCATGGCCGCAGTCAAATGACTGAAACAAGTAAAAGAATTTAAAAAATACTATAAGGCGGCGAGTTGGTAGAATCGTTAACGCGCCGGGCAAAATGCATAGCTGCATTTCGTCCGTCTTCGCGTTCCGGGTTCAGTTGCCGCCGAGGTTGACTTTACCTCTCATCCTTTCAGGGTCGATAAAATAAGTACCAGTTGAACACTGGGTCAAAGTAATCGACTTAGTCCCTCCCTTGAAATTGCTGGCCTTGTGCGAAAATTTGAAACTATTCCTGGTTGTTCTAATTAGTTGCTGTGCCAGCAATTATTGGCAAGCTGCTCGTTAAGTTGCATTGCCAAGTTCAGCTCTTTCTCTAGATATTTTTTAAATCTTTATCGTTCAATCTGTAGGTAAGTCAGTGCACATGAACAGATGATGGTGTTAAAATTGACGAATGGATTCGGTCGACCATACAAATAGTTCATGGCATGAGTTGAACGCAAAGAGTCGGAGCAAATATCTCTAGAGCACCCGGTCCGACTTTCTTACGGTTTTGCTAATTTCCCACCTTAGATTGGTACTTTTTGTGGACCCTGAAAAGATGAACGGCAAAGTTGGCTATGGTGAGAACAAATACTGCAAGATATTTTGTCAGACGCTCTAATGACTCTGCCAATATGCCACTGCATATGTTTGGAGAGGGATGAGCAGTTCTTTTTTTAATTTGCTATGGATGAAGATAAAATGTCCACTTCAGTTGACCCAACAGTCTATTGAACATTTGCCCAAGATACCACACAGTTAAGTCGAACCCGGGACCTCGTGGTTACAAAGTGAATTTCCTCATCTTTCAGCCATAGTTTGGCGATAAGTTACCTGCATGGGGAGGAATACTGGTTGAAAAAAGTGATTTAAAATATATCTCATTCCATTTTAGATTCTCTTGTAATTGGTATTATTTGGTGAGTACAGTAAAATAGTTTTAGATTTGAAATATAGCGAATGTAAAGTGATTTCTATAAAATAACAATCAACGTATTCTAGGATTTTAATGCTTGAAAAACATTATTTATTCCATAAATATATTTCTATATAAATATATTGAAGCCAACTATTCTCTCTTTTCCCTATCTTTTCTGTCTGTCCGTCTGTCTGTCTTCTGTCTTCCCACTCTCTCTCTCTCACATACACACACAAAATACACACACGATATATGAATTCATAAGCAGAAATATACATGTACACATATACACAAAGAGCGTGTATGATATATCTGTGTAAATGTAGGCACATTTCGAAATATTCACTGACATTCAGATGCACTTAATATAAATAACATAGCAACGCTATATTATAACAATGTAGTATAATACAATATAACTTAATATCACTTAATATTATATAATATAATAATATAGGCTTTGCAGTAGCAGAATCACTGAGGGGGAAGAATCACTGAAATATATTTTTGTCTTATGCTTTGTTGTATTTAATTATGTTTCTACATGGTTTGAGTTCAAAACCCGCCGAGGTTGCGAGCAGGCAAACTTACAATCCTCTACTGCTTTCACAGCCATTCTGCATTCGAAATTTACTTTCTTGTCTGTAAGATACCAAACGCGTTTGACGCTTCCAAAGTTTGTTTATAAAATGGTGTTGCATTCCAAAGCTATTATTTAACATTAAAATTTACGGTAACTGTTTTCAGGACCCGTTTAGCTTAATGATAGAGCACTCACCCTGTACCTCAGGGGTGCAGCGTTCGAATCCCTATAGCTGCCTGCTAAACTTCTTAGTCTGCTGTTTTTTACAGCTATACTACGTTGAAATTTACTTTCTTATCAGTAGTCTATAGATAGATACATGTACACATTTACGTCAAACACTCCGTCCACTTGCCTTTCCTTTTACCTTGCACCCGATTCCACCTCCTCACATCCGCAATTTCCTCACACACACTTAACACTAACACACACTTACCAACATCTCGCTGCCCCACTATACTTACACGCTTCACACGCATACACAGCGCAAAATAAACATACTACTGTCCTATGTTAATCTCTGACACAGCTACACTCTTATACATGAACATATACACTCGTCCCTCGTACCTCAGCTTCCCTTATCGAACTGCATTCTCACCTGGTTTATAACCCCTAGCCCATTTCCCCCTCGTCGACTCTTCCTTTTTTTCATTCCTTCTAAGCTTTCCTCTTTTTCTGAAACATTGAGGTTCTTTCCTTCCTTTTAAGCATAGTCATTTAGAAATATCTCGATTTTTAAATATTGCTTGATGTTTCGCCTACAAAGTTTGTAAGGAGCTAAAGACTGAAGATGCAAACGTATCACCAGTATCAAAGCATAAAAAACATTCTAAGCGCTCTGAAATCATCAGAATACCTGAATTTATCTAGCAAATTCAACTGACCATTGATTACAATCCCAGAAAGTCCAAGAGGTCAATTGCAAAAGATCTCCATGTGTCAAAAGGAACAGTCAGAAATTTTGTCCACGAAGACGTCAGATATAAGTCTTATATGATGAGGAAAGGTCAATTTGTCAGAAAAAGCAAAAGAAAATCACTAAATCAGATCTAAAAGGCTCTTAAGCAAACTGAAAAATCCAGCAGAAGAAGATTTGATTTGATTTTTCTCAAACGAGAAAAACTTCGACCAAGATCAAAAAGTTAACAAGAAATTACAGATGGTTATGTGCAGACTCTTCTGAAATTCCAAGTGTTATGCATACAAAATTTCCTGCAACTGTCATGGTTTTAGGAGTTGTCAGCAATGAAGGATATGTGATGCCTCCTTACTTCTTCCCACAAGGCCTTAAAGTTAACTCTGCCGCCTACATTGAGGTCCTGGGAATAATTGTTAATCCCTGGATAGACAGTGTATGCAATGGAAGGACATATGTGTTTCTGTAAGACTCTGCTCTATCACACATGGCTTTAGTAACACAGGTATGGATGGTTGAAAATTTTCATGGTCACATAACCCCTAACATTTGGCCTCCTAACTCCCCAGATCTCAATCATGTGGAACGTTGTTGAGAGAGAGGTCAATGAACACGCCCGTAACACCAAAGATCCTTTGAAAGCTGCCATATTCAGAGTAATGTCCAAAATGAACCAGGACCACTTGATTCGAGCATGTAGATGATTTAGATTTCATATAAAAGCAGTTGTTGAAGCTGAAGGTGGCTTTATTGAATAACATTATAGAAAAGAAGGTTTATTTTTATCCTCATAGCATTTTTTGATAAATAAAGTTATTATCTCTTATTATATGGTTTTTTTTAATAAACATAAATCAGTCCTCAAATATCTTACGCACCCTGTGTATATTGTAATAAAGACTAAACGATTGGAAAATTTCGATACTTATCTATGTATTTCAGTAGCAACACTTCATTATTAACATGTTGCGTTATACTACTTGGCATGTAATAACATGCGAGTTTATATGAGATTATGCAATAACGTGTTCACTTAACATCGCCATTTCGTCATTGTTACACATACACACACGCATATGTGCGCACACACACACATACACACGTACGCATAGACACAAAAAGATTGGACAGAAAGTAATGCAAATAACAAACGAAGGGAGGACATAGTCGGAGATGTGTTTATTGAATAACACGTTGTCTTCGCTCTGCACGTTACTTAGAGTTTCGCGGACGTAAAAAGAGTCGACCAGATCTCTTACTGAAGAACGATAGTGTGTGTGTGTGTGTGTGTGTGTGTGTGTGTGTGTGTGTGTGTGTGTGTGTGTGTGTACGTGTGCGTGCGTGTGTGTGTGTGTGTGTGTGTGTGTGTGTGTGTGTGTGTGTGTGTGTAATGAGAATGTGTGTATGTATATCTGTATGTCACCGAAAGACTCAGTAACAACGTGTCCTAGAGAAAAACACATTTGATTTTTGAAATTTGCGTCCTAAGGATTTAGGCTATTCTATGAATAATTCTAAGCAGCGTTTTGAAGCTGCACTTCTCTGACATTTGATGATACAAACGCATAAACTGATACTATAAAATTTGTTATCTTTTGCCTCTTGTTTAACACTGGATAATTTTAAAACTGACTGACTAACTTGCTTCAACCAAACTCACAAATCTATTAAAATTAATCTCAGTATGCTGAAAGATCATCCAAAATCTGACAATTAAGATTGCAATTGTTAGCATTACTTAAATAGACTCTCTTAAATCTGGAAAACCATTACTGGACAATGAACTTGATCAATTCCTCAATCTTAAGAATTTAAATTTATAGACTGCATTTTACAAATGCTTTATAATCTAAGGTTTCTTCATGAAGTTGAAATCCGTTTGTATCAGTGCTTTGTAACTGTGCAAAACTGTCCAAATATTTTAAATAAAGATTACTACACGTTTGTATTATATGAATGTGTCTGTGTTTATGTCAAGTTATATATAAAACAATTTAACATAAAACTGGAAAATTACTCAATACTTTTAGTAGAGTACATATTTATCAATTTTTAAAAAGAAAAGGTTGACAGGAATTTCGAAGCCATTGCAGTAAACCTTACATTCTTGCTTTTTGCAAATTATTTGATATTTTTCTTTGGCGTCTTTCTACTTAATTCCTTCCTTACATAATTTCAACCGAGCTTTCAAGGATTCTTTTATAAATTATTTTTAAAAAACAACTTGGAAGGACTATCAAATCTCAATCATCATCATCAGAATTCATGGAATGACATTGGAGTCGTTTTCGAACGCAAATCAATAGGAATAAGAACTTAACACTAGAAGACTAGCAAAACTAAAAAGCTAACTCAAACTTTTATTCAGCACCAGCTTCTTGTATCAAAAAGTTGGTTTTGATCGTTGGGAAAAAAATCCACTATAAAATCAGATTATATACATTAGCAAGGTTCGCAATCTCTCTTCTAAAATGCCATCAAGGCTCTGATTTAAATTTGACAACTGTTGGTATTACACCTTTTGCTTTAAGTAAAGGAGAGCTGAGCAGAAAAAGAATGAAGAAAGTGACTAAATTGAACCGAAAAATGGGGACCATGAATACATCATGCTTAACTAGCAACAGCATGTCGAGTAAATTGCGAGAATGATTACCATAGTTTACAAAAATAGCTTTACAATTTTTTTTTAAATTAATCCTCTGTTGAACACCACTTTTATAACCAGCCATAACTGCAGCACTGTCATAACATTAAGATCGATAGTCTTCAAACATAATTTCGTTTTTGTGGTTGTTGTTATTGTTTTTCACAAGTTATTCCAGAATCTTACACAATGTTTTCGACATCCTTTCGTTTTAATTAGATAAACTCAAGAGAAAAAAAACCTATTTTATATTAAAACAGTTTTTCTCTTTAAAATCAATATTAACATAACGAACTGTTTCTTCCTTTTGCTCACAACATTCTTGATATGGAATGGAATTAAACATAGAGCCAAAATATTTGGCCTCAAGAATGCAAAGTGTCAATTTTTTGGGCAAAGATCAAACTTAATGCTTTTATTCTCTGCTAACCGATATTGTTTCAAGGTTCTTTTTCATTGTGGAGTTCAGTGATTTTCAGCCGTTCTATCTACAGCACACAGGGCGGGATAGTAAATATATGTGAGATTGTTTAATAAAAAAAACTTAATTACCTAAGTTTTAACATCATCTGTTTCGAAATAGTCACCTTGCGCAGCAATACACAAGTGAGGAGCGCCCGGTGACGGGGTGAATTGTCGTCGTGAAGAATCGAATTCTTCGCGCTCCACAGATCCGGTCGCTTTCGCCGAATGTCCTCCCTTGAGCGCTTCAAAATGTCGCAGTAGATCTCTCGATTGACGGTCTGATCCTGGAGGGCGAATTCTCGATGCACGATACCACGGATGTCGAAAAAACCGATGTGGGACGTTCTTCTGCTTATGAAGCGTCCGTGCCACTCAAAACATAGCGTAAGTTTGCCGAAGCATGCTCAAAGTCTCTGTAGCAGACTTTCCAAGTTAACGCGAAATTTTACGTTGGCTCTTCGTTTCAACTTCTTGTCCATGACAAAAATCGCAGACTACAGCATACGTGATCACAAAAACACAAATTTCACAACTTGCGAAGTAAACATAACAATGTCACTCGGCACACTGTCTCACGAAATTCACTGCTAGCTCTCACTGCGCACGCAACCGTGTACTGCCATCAATTGGCGTATTACAAAACTAATCCGGGAATTTTTTGATACCACCTCGTACATATGTTTCTAATATTGTCTTAAAACAGAGATGGAAGCATACGTTGCACTTTTCCACAATGGAATACAGTGCATAAACAAAATCATGTACAAATTAACAAATAATAGCAGTGTAAGTTTTGACCGCACTCACATAGTATATGATCATGGACCACATTGAGCAAGCAGGAAAAGTGCAAATATTTTTGTGGTGATAGGTATAATGTAAAGCTTGCATTCTCACATCTGGATGGATTAAAAGTACAATAACTAAAATTTTAATCATTGTTTTATCAACGTTTTCTGCTCTATAAAATAATTTCATCATTTATATCGTATTATGTATTGAAAACGGAAAACAATGTAGCGACTACATATTGTTTTCGATTTACACTGAGTATAAAGAACATGGAAGAAATTTCATCTAACAAAATGTATAAAAAATGAAAAGTAATTACATTACATATAATATTAGTAGCGTGGGACATGTGACTGTTGATGTCACATGATGTCTCCTGTCTGAGATCGGCTGGTTAACAAGTATATTTGCCTCAAGCACCTCCTCTACTGTTTGAAGCCGTGATATGGACTTGTTCTAAATTATGTTCATAACAGAGAAACCAGTCTCACAAAATCATGAAAAAGAAATGAATGCTTCAAGTACTTTTATTGTGACGATGGGATGTTTCTGTCGAGCAGCCAAACAGAATGTAACTATGTCTATTAATCAGTGCCGTGATTTCAATTCTTTCCCACTCCTGATTTCCATCAATACACCTTCTGAAGCAGTAAATTTTTCTCATTGACACTTAACATAAGTATATTTCTCTCCCACTCCAAGAAAAATACATGAATTAACGGAAAATACTTTCCAATACTTTTACTCAATGCAAGACGACGAACTGACAGAATCGTTAGCACACCGGGCAAAATGCTTAACGGCATTAGGTCCGACTTTACGTTCTGAGTTCAAATTCCGCTGAGGTCGACTTTACCTTTCGTCCTTCCAGAGTCGATATAATAAGTACCAGCTGAGCACTGGAGTCGATGTAATTAATTTACCCATCCTCCGAAATTGCTGGTCTTGTGCCAAAGTTCGAAACCAATATTTTTACTCGATGTCGGCAAATTTGCAAGATGACTTAAACACGATTTTTGTCCAGCTTGCAAAATGTTCTCAACTCAAATATTTCAACATTGATCTCTTTTTTATCTCGGTTCCAAACAACAGTTAATAATTTTGTCGGCACATATAAGAATGATTTCACTTTTTCTCTCTCAGTTCTTGAAACTTGTTAAAGTATTCAAGTATTTTCTGTCAATTGAGAAACCTTTTCCGTCTGTTGAAAATCCTTTTTCTATCGATTTATCTTTCTTGGGTTGGGTGAGAGATCTAATTGTGTTAAATATTGTCAGTCAGTAAAATTTACTGTGAAATGATCGCGGTCGGATACTTAACAAAAGTATCCGACCGCAGTCAAGAGATATCATATGAAATCAACTACGTTTCCTACTATTGTTATGTAAACCCCCTACATTTGTTCAGATTTATAATTTTAAATTAATTTCGTAATTATGAAATTAATGATGATCATCCTAATGAAACAACTGTTGAAAGTAATTAAATTATGAACTATGAAATTCATTATTTTTCGTCTTTTTATTCAAAGTAAACGTTGCTCTCAAGGAACGTTTTACTTTATTACGTATACAGATGCAGGCTTTTCCACCTGGACTTATAGTATCGTTATAACGTGTTGGACTCTAACAACCTGTAATTACCGTAGATATATATTTTTTAATGTTTTATATATTATCTCTTTCTTTATGTGGATATTTCTTAACTAATACAACTTCACTGCACCACGTCTTACGTACGAACAAATCAGCGAGAAGTGAAGTAAGTACTATTCATTCAGTTCAAAGCACTCACCCTCGAAACAATCATATCACACCCGTGTGCCAACGGAAGCCGCATCCACACACATATACTTGTAACGATTCAACTAAATGTTTTCATTTCCAACAATAGTCAAGCGCCACAAAATTTTAGAAGAGTGATGTAGTCGATAATAGCGACTCCAGTATGTCATTGTAATTCTATTGGATCGAACGTGGAAGAATGAAAAGCAAAATCGACGTTAGTGAGATTTGAACTCACTGATGACCAAATATTACACACACACACACACACACACACACACACACACACACACACACACACACACACACACACACACCATAATGTCTGTACCACTTTTACGTAACTGTTCTGTGCAGAACTAATGTTATTACATTTTAACCCCAGGAAAACATATTTTCCCGCTCGTTAACGTCACACAACCTGTGTCTTGTTTTATTGCGAGTAAGGGACCGGACCACTCCCACTCCAGCGTGGCAAAACCAGTAGACTGGCCGGTTTCTACCTGCTTTCCCGTCCTCAGTACTGGACGTTTGCCTGCTAGAGATGGCAGCTATCCGTCTCTACTCGCAATATATAAACATACTGGAATGGGAACGATTCGCTCCCTTACTCGCAATAAAATAGACACAGCGGGGAAAGATGCTTTCCTGGGGTTAAAATCTAGTAACAATTGTTCTGCACAAAACAGCCACGTATAAGTGGTACAGACATTAAGGTTTAGTACTGTTACTATGTGAATCTCTTTCAGAGATTTTAAAACCAGCTTGTGTGTGTGTGTGTGTGTGTGTATTGGTCCATGGCTCTGCTCTACCAAAAAGCCATAATATTCTTATTCTCCTTGTTACGATATTTACGAGCTTAACTATGGAACGAAATATTATAATTTATACTTTTATATTGTGTAACAATGTAAGGTATCGAACAGGCTGAATCGTTAGCACGCCGGACGTTTAATGGCATTTCGTCCGACTTTTCGTTCTGAGTTTAAATTCCGCGAAGGTGGACTTTGCCTTTCATCCATTCGAGATCGACAAAATAAGTGTCAGCTGAGCACTGGAATCAATGCGATCGACTTACGCCTCCCTCGAAATCGCTGACCTTGTGCCAAAATCTAAAACAAGTATAATGTAACAATGTTATGAAGATCTTCTAATTTTATGTATCAATAATAGAATATATGGATATTAATAAAAATTAAAATGTCCATGGTTCTCTCTAGTAATAAATGCCTATTTATCACTATCATATTTACACACACACACACACACACATGGCAGTTATTCGTTTCACGATATTTTTAGCAAAACTTTATCTAGTGCAAATTACACTGATACTTCTAAAAGCCATCTTAAATCTCATGCTGATGAAATGATTAATAATTGAATTTAACCAGTAAATTAATTGAAATTTGTGATTATTTGTATTTAACAGAAGGATATAACATGATATGACAAGATCTATTGTTCGTTAATTAAATTGTGAGTTTAATGTAATTCCTTTTGTAGCAATCAGCGGTTTCTTAATTACAGTAATTAATTAGAACTTTCTATACCATTGGATTCTTAGTTTCTGTGTATCAGAGATGTTATAGTGGTTGTGGTTTAGCCCCAGGCCAGTCCTGGTCAAGCAGGATTTTGATTGAAATACTTAGAAACGCATTATTCATTGAGTTCTTTTAAAAAAGACAGTAGGATGATTTGGTTATTTCTAACAAGGCTATTTATAAATCAGGGAACTTCATTATCAGGTCGTCATTCAGAGATTTGAGAAATTGCTGTTGGTGTTTCGAATTAAGGAATTTAGGCAACATATTATAGACGGTTGTATTCCTGGAAGATAATATCGTTAATTGGGATTCTAGAGGCAGGAAGAACATTGGTCCTTCTAGGACTGATGTATTAATGGGTCATGGATCAAAGTTTCGAGTTGAAGTGCGAGATTCGGAGATCTCCCACTAATGAAGTGTCTTACGTTCCAGCTTGGCACAGAGTCTGTTGTTCCAGACCGTTTCAAAATATTTCTTTATGTCCAGAGCAATGCTATGTTTCCTGACCTGTATCCAAGTAGTTGCTCCATATCTGGGAAAGAACAAGGTCACAATGTGCAGGAAAATATCTGGATCTCATCTATGAACTCTGTGTGTGTGTGTGTGTGTGTGTGTGTGTGTGTATGTGTGTGTATGTGTGTGTGCGTGTGTGTGTGTGTGTGTACATATATATATTCATGCAGGTATGTATACATGTATATATCCATATATACAGACATATGTTTATGTGCATATATGCACACATATATACATTTTTGTGTTTGTATTTGTCACCCACCGTTTGACAACTGGTACTGCTTTGCTTATGTCCCCGTAACCGAGCGGTTTGGCAAAGCGCGATCAATAGAATAATTAACAAGCTTGAATTATGTAGTCGTGTAGATTTCATCAACTGAACTAAACACTCCAAGACGATAGCCAAGCATTGTAAGATCCGGGGAATGCTTACAAAATTTGTAAGACCAGCAAACCGGAAGAAACACTTTCAGACCTCCAGTGGCAAAGAGCCTTCACCATACCATTCCCTTCGACCTTTGCTGACGATTTCCGGAATTTTCTCAACTACTGATGCGAAACAAAATTGTTAATTCAGCCATTATAAGAGTATAATATATTCTATTAATGTACTCACTCTTTTAATCGATATATGTGTGTTTCATGTATGAAGGTGTGTGGCCTCGTGATTAAGGTGATTGACTCACGATCATGAGATTGTGAGTTCGATTCCTGTACCTTAAGCAAGGAAGTTAATTTTTAGAAAAAATAACATTCATGACAATGAAATCATCTACAAAAAGAAATAAGTGATATGCATAAAGGACAAATGATTTTCAGTACTGATAAAATATATAACACACTATATGAATTTAGGAAAAGAAAATAAATGGATGGAAGAATTTCTCACATAAATTCTACGAAAGAAATATAAAACGTTTCTCATAACATTTCTACAAATTACAAAAGTCAGAGAGACAGACAGACAGAGTTTAGGATAAATGTAATAAAATGAAAGCATCATTCAAGCGAAAGAAGTATCAAAGTAAATCATTTGATTTCTAATGCGCATATGCACACACACACGCGCACACACACACACACACACACACACACACACACACACACACACACACACACACACACACACACACGTACGCAAGCACACTCAACAAACACACAAACGTTATTCCGGAAATTTTCAGATATCAACTGGTTTCAAATTATTATATAAGATCAAGTTCAAAGCTTAGTAGACACATAGATGCAACGGCATTTTTGATGTATGGATCTTTGTGATGTAACGTTGAAACTTTGACCATATTTTAAGCACGTATTTTATGTTACAGTCTTGCTGAACAACGTAAAGTTAAAACTGAAACAGTACAAATTAAACTATTACTTACCTGTTTAAAAATTGAGATTTGGTTTAATGAGATAACTAAAATTACAGCATCTCTAATATTTTAATAGTGATCTGATTTGTTCAATCGATCTTATAGTAAAACATCCTACAAAAATTAAGTTAATCCATATACCGTTGTCACAAAATTTAATCATTGTAACTAGTGTAATTTACGGAGTATTTGATCTCGAAAATATATTTTAGATATTCGGTCAACCTTAAACGCCTAGTCATTGATAAAAGTTCAAAGCAATATTGTTGTATAGTAGTAGAGAATGTACGGAATCACTGAAATAGCTTGCAAGCATCTCATACGAGGTGCTACTTTTGCTTCTGGTGAGTCCGGTCATATGTCAGTCTATCTATCTATCTATCTATCTATCTATCTTTCTGTCTTTCTGTATGTCTCTCTCTCTCTCTCTCTCTCTCTCTCTCTCTCTCTCTCTCTCTCTCTCTCTCTCTCTCTCTCTCTCTCTCTCTCACTATATATATATATATATATATATATACGTGGGTGGGCTGAAAAGTTTATAGGCTGACTATGAAGGAGTGATGCAAGAACTGTGAAATCTTATTAATAACGGCGTTGGTTCTTCCCAGGTAAAGTGACATCTGACCTGTCAAAAAAGACTTCAGGTGTAACTAGGGTGACTTCTCTCGAAAATGGACAGAACTTGGCATCGTCGTGTTATCAAGTCCCAGCAGAAAAGGGTTTAACCTCGAAGGGCATTCATACTGACATGGTTGCAACATTAGGGGATGATGCTCCAGCTTTGTCAACAGTGCAAAAGTGGGTAGCTGAATTTAAGAGGAGAAGGGGGAGTCTTGAAGATGACTTAAGCTCTGACGTCCTGAAACTGCCACCATCGAGGAAACATTGACGATATTCACCATAAGATGATGGATGATTGGCGACTAACTATAAATCAAATATCCAATGCTATAAGCCTATCCCCTAAGAGAGTTGAGAATATTCTGCACAATGAACTTAGCATGACGAACGTTTCTGTTCGGTGAGTGCCATGTCTTCTGATACCTGATCAAAAGCGCGCCAGGCTGATCACACCACGGGAAAATCTTACGTTGTTTGAGATAGATCCAGCTGGTTTCCTTGAACGTTTCCTAACCCAGGATGAGGGTTGGATACATCATTTTGAGCCAGAAACAAAGTGACAATCCATGCAGTAGAGACACCCCTCCTGACCTGCTCCAAAGAACGCCAGGGTTGTTTTATTTGAATAGAAGGTGATGGCGTCAGGTTTTGGGGATGCAAAAAGTCATTGTTTTAATTGACTATCTTCAAAAGGGCCACACCATCAATGGAGAGTACTATGCCAACTTACTGATGCTGTTACGAAAGGATATCAAGACCAAACGTCCAGGAAAACTGACGGAAGAGGTCTTGTTTCATCAGGACAATGCTCCAGCACACAAGACCTTGATTTCAATGGTTGCTGTGGATGACTGTGGTTTTGAAATGATTGATAACTCTCCCTATTCTCCTGATTTTGCCCCATCTGATTATCATTTGCTCCCCAACATGAACAAACACTTGGCTGGGAGCTAGTACCGCAATGATGATGACTTTATACCTGCTGTTGGTCACTTTTTTAACTACCAAAATGAAAGTTTCTTCACCAATGGGATCGAAATACTGCACACCGATGTGTGTGTGTGTGTTTCAAATTTTGGCACAAGCGATTTCGAGGGAGTGGGAAAATCGATTATATCGACTCCAGTGCTCAACTGCAACTAATTTTATCGACTCTGGAAGGATGAAAGGCAAAGGGCAAAGTCGGAAGAATACCGTTATGCAATTTTGCTGGCACCGCAACAGTTCTGCCAGTTCGCCTTGTGTGTGTGTGTGTGTGTGTGTGTGTGTGTGTGTGTGTGTGTGTGTGTGTGTGTGTGTGTGTGTGTGTGTATCGAGTTATAATCAAAACAATTTTTCATTAAACCGAAAAATTACTCAATACTTTTGGTAGAGAACATATTTGATATTTCTCAAGATTGGTGAGGGAACTTCGGCTACTCCACTGGACTTGCTGGCCAAAACTTCGAGGTTACTCTCACTGCTTTTCTTGTAAAAATAAGATAGATAGATAGATAGATAGATAGATAGATAGATAGATAGATAGATAGATATCAACAAATAAAAAAGAAATGTAGAGAATGATTATTGGGTAATTTAAATTTGATTAACTGTTAGTAATGGCGAAACTTTCAAGGTTTTCATTATAAACAGTAATAACATTTTTATAAACATCAGAAATGCATATTGAATGCGCAAAAGCTTAATTATAAATTGTAAATACTTAATTATAAATTCTTTAAAATTAAAACATGAATAATCATATTTTTTAAAAATCAACATACAACATTTAAATAAAAGCATAATTTTGAAAACAAATAAGAAAATGAGGATATGCATAAAAAATCAATATGATATATAAAAAAAAATATAGGTTTAAAAACATATACAGGCGTGGCTGTGAGGTAAGAAGCTTGCTTGCCAACCACATGATTCCGGGTTCAGTCCCACTGTGTGTGGAACCTTGAGCAAGTGTCTGCTACTTATAGCTTTGGACCAACCAAAGCCTTGTGAGTGGATCTGGTACACGGAAAGTGAAAGAAATATGTAAATATATATATATATATATGTGTGTGTGTGGTGTTTTGGTGTCTGTTCCCCCACCACTTGACAGCGAGTGTTGGTGTGTTTACGTCCCCGTATCTTATCGGTTTGCCAAAAAAGACCGATAGAATAAGTAACGAGTTTAACAAAATTAAGTATTGGGTTTGATTCATTCGACTAAAAATTATTTATTGCGGTGCCCCATCATGGCTGCAGTCTAATGACTGAAACAAGTAAAAGATGTAAATAAAATAAATACTTCGTCTGTGATGACCCATAGGGCTCGTAACGTCGGAGCTTAACCCACTTTTCATGAGGTATAAGCGACTGAGATGTGCAGTAATCCCTCGACTATCGCGGGTGTTACGTTCCAAAAAACCCCGCGGTAGGTGAAAGTTCGCGAAGTGGAAACAGTACAGTACTGTATATATATTTTTTTATTTCTATAATTTGTGTATACTCTTTTTTACTCTTTTACTTGTTTCAGTCATTTGACTGCGGCCATGCTGGAGCACCGCCTTTAGTCGAGCAAATCGACCCCAGGACTTATTCTTTGTAAGCCTAGTACTTATTCTATCGCTCTTTTTTGCCGAACCGCCAAGATACGGGGACGTAAACACACCAGCATCGGTTGTCAAGCGATGGTGGGGGGACAAACACAGACACACAAACACACATACATATACATATATATACATATATACGACGGGCTTCTTTCAGATTCCGTCTACCAAATCCACTCACAAGGCTTTGTTCGGCTCGAGGCTATAGTAAAAGACACTTACCCAAGGTGCCACGCAGTGGGACTGAACCCAGAATCATGTGGTTGGTAAGCAAGCTACTTACCACACAGCCGCTCCTGCGCCTATATTTATATATTTATTTTATTATAAATGCAAAACAACAGCACGGAGGAATCGACGTAAGCTTAAATAATAAACTGCGACAGGTGAACCGTGATATGGCGAGGTATTACTGAAAACACTACCCTCTGAAAGGTATGCCAGTCCGTCGCAGGGTAAACTTCTCAGCTGTTGCTGGAACTAATTTACAGCAGAGAAGACTGGAGCAATGTGAAATGAAGTGTTTTACTCAAGAACACAACGCACCGCCCGGTGCAGGAATCGAAACCACACTCTTTCGTCTAACGCTGTAATCACTAGGTCATGTGTCTTTAAAATAAGTGAATAAATAAAAATTTCATCCATGAGAAGAAAACATACAAAAGAAAAAATGAGAAATAAGAAGTAAAAATAATAGACGGACACCAAAAACAATGTGAGAATGTATTTTAAAGAAAGGAAGTTAGTGTAATGGTTGTTGTGTTCGGCCTTGTCGTCAGAGGCAGGAATCGAACCCAGGATCATGAAGTCGTGATAGGATGGTTAGTTGCGTCCTTGAGCAAGGCACTTCAAGTTACTGCCATATGCTCATCTATAAATGTATTCCAAGTGCTGGTGCATCACTCCCTCTATCTACGACATCTTCAATATTCCACTGAGTGAAATGTAAGAGAGCCAAGAGAATGTCTGTGTCCACTCACGACTACATAATCGCATGAAACGATTTACAAGAACGCGGTTCATGCTACCAAATCAAACTCGATTGCGAATGACGACTGCGATGGCGTTGTTCCATTACTAAAGCAAAACGAATAAATCATGTGAAATTATGAGAAGAGAGAGGTTTGGAGATGATATATACTTTTAAAATTGATTCATAGGTGTATAAACCTAAAATATGGGTTGAGGGCTGTCAATGATATTCCATTTGATGTTGGGGAAGTCCTTTCGATGACTGCAAAGTCTCAAGATGAAGCAGTATACCTTCCCCAAAATATCATTGGCTATCATACTCGTATAGAGTCTTGCGATGACATTGAAGGATAACTCTCTACACTACAGCCTTTGAGAGGTTGGATCCTTTCACTGGACAGTCCCTCTGCAGAGCCTACAACACGCCTGATATCAGACGAGCCATCTCGTTGGCAATGAGGGCATGAGAATTTATCTCAAAGTGACTGCGGATCTGTTGGTGTTAGTCCTGGACTGGGCAATGCTGTCTGTGGCCATTTTAAATGAATGCAAACTAGAGCCTGATCAACATAATGATCCCTGTAGGCATTACTTGTGTCCAGATGCATCACGCGATTACGTATAAACAAAAAACGTACATTTAAAGTGTAAAGTGTAAAGGTATTTCGTAAATCAACGAACTATCTGTATCTATCTATCTATTATACACACACACACATATATATATGTATATACATACATACATACATAGATATATATGTATATATATATATATATATATATATATATATATATATATATATATATATATATATATATATATACATAATATATATATATATATATATATATATATATATATATATATATATATATATATATATATATATATATATATATATATATATACGTATGTATATATGGTTGTTTGCTATGGCCAGTTAGAGAATTATCATTATTCCAGCATGAATTTCCTCTGGTAAGGACATATACTAAAAATCTCAGTGAATTTTTCAGGGTTCTTGCTCTTTCGGCCAAGCAAAGCTTACCCCGTTTGCTCCCGTTGAGGTACGGCTCCGGTTGCTCATCAAACCGTCATTTAATTATACATGTGTGCGCGCGCGTTATGCACACATACACACACATACATATATATGCATATGTATATGTATATATAGTGTTTATATGATATACATATACATATATATTGTTTGTTTTTGTTGGCACTCCGTCGCTTACGACGTCGAGGGTTCCAGTTGATCCGATCAACGGAACAGCCTGCTCGTGAAATTAACGTGCAAGTGGCTGAGCACTCCACAGACACGTGTACCCTTAACGTAGTTCTCGGGGGATATTCAGCGTGACACAGTGTGACAAGGCTGACCCTTTGAATTTACCCTTCGTCAATACCCAGAAACTCGAGTCCGTGCGTATCACGTCAGATCAACGATGGGAAGGATGACTTCCCTTTGCAAATACCGACAGGGCACAGATGTGTGTCAATAGCCAGCTGGAGGAGATGTTCTCCTGGGGCTAAAAGCAACAGTAACACTCACCCTTAGGGTTTAGCCGCATTTAAGTGGCAAATATACTTCACGTTGTCGTGCAGTTACTGTTTATACCTCGTTCAGAGATTTAACATTGCTTATATATATATATATATATATATATATATATATATATATATATATATATATATATATATATATATATATATATATATATATCATATATACATATATATATATATATTTATATGTATGTTATATATATGCATATGTATAAAACATTATCGACTACACACACACACATACAACGCCGTGTGTTTGCCAGTAGGCTGCGCATGGCGTGGTAGAAACTACTCTCAAAGTATCGAGTGTAAAAACACCTGAAAGTCATGGATGGGTGAGACAACGGTGAGTATCATTGTCCGGGCATAAAAGCGTGTAGTTTTTACACTATATGCCTGTAAGTCGTGGACTGGCGGTCTATTCACCTCCGTCATGCTGGTAAGCTACAAAAATGATGAAACATCTATGTCCATCACTCTTGAATGAGGTTTGGTGAATTGTCTCGCCTATCCATGACTTTCAGGTGTTTTAACACCCGGTGCTTTGAAAGAGCAATCTCTACTGCGCCGAATCGAACCTGCCGGGAAATATATAGTGTATATATGCTAAGTATATGTGTCTATATATATGTATATATACACATATATACATGTGTGTGTGTGTGTGTGTGTGTGTGTGTGTGTGTGTGTGTGTACGTACATGTATTTATATATGTGCGTGTGTGCGTTTGTGCTTTGTGTGTGTGTGTGTTGCTGTATATTGAGATGTCAATATGAAATAAAATATAGATACATAAAAATACAATCACACACACACACACACGGGCCTACACACGCACACACGCACACACACACGCACATACACTCACACATATGCAGATAGTCATTACTGCTCCTCTTCTCCACAACCCCATCCACCGTGACACTGTCCCACTCCTCTACTACGTCACTCACAGTATGTGTCAATTCCACAGACTGGTTGGTTCCCAGTGAGAAACAAATGAAATCTTGTAAATGCCAAAGGCAGAACTAGATGTGGTTGGTGGTGGTGGGGATAGTTGTGGCGGTGATGACAGTAACGGCGGTTGTGGAGGCGGTGGTGGTGGTGGTGGTGGTGGCCGGGGGTATGCTGTTATCGTTGTTGTTGTTGTTGTTGGTGGTGGTGGTGGTCGTCGTCGTCGTCGTCGTCGTCGTAGTGGTCGTGTGTGTGATTGGGTAGTGGTGGCAGCGGGACGGCGGTAGTGGTGACGGAAGGTGGCGACAGTGGCGGTGGAAGTGATACGTTGGTAATGGTGGTGTTCAGAGTATGCTGTTGTTGCTGCTGCTACTGCTGCTGCTGCTGCTGCTGCTGTTGTTGTTGTTGTTGTTGTCGTCGTCGGTGGTGGCGGTGGTGGTGGTGGTGGTGTTGGTGTTGAGGATGGTAGTGAAATCTGGCAGAGGATAGAGAACCAGAAAGAAACAAGTCTCAAGAAAAAAAAAAAGATTGTAAAAAGTATTTAATAGAAAGTTTTGGTACTCAGAATAAATAACAAACGGTTCAATAAAAAGTTGACGACTCACAAAAGGAGACACAGGGAGTGTGTTAGTAACGGAGCTTGTTGATTTACTTGAATAGTAAAGTTATAGGTTAAATACAAGAGACAGGTGTAGTGCTAGAGGTTGTGGTGTGACATATGGCAGTTTGCCTATCATACATAACTGGCCTTTCCACAAACACTCACGCACACACGCACACACACCTACAAATGCATGGCTGTGGGATAAGAAGTTTGATTTCCAGCCACATGGTTTCACGTTCAGTCCCATTGCGTAGCACCTTGGGTAGGTGTCTTCTACTTTATCCCCGGGCCGACCAAAGCATTTGTGAGTGGATCTGATAGGCGGAAACTCTGTGTGTGTGTGTGTGTGTGTGTGTGTGTGTGTGTGTGTGTGTGTGTGTGTGTGTGTGTGTGTGTGTGTGTGTGTGAGACCACCACTTGACAACCGGTTTGAGTGTGTTTACGTCCCTGTTAATTAGGAGTTCGACAAAAAAGACGATGGAATAAGTACCAGGCTTTAAAAATGTAAGTGCTGGGATCGATTCATTCGACTAAAATTCTTCAAGGTGGTGCCCCAACATGGCCGCAGTCTAATGACTGAAACAAGTAAAACATAAAAGATAATACATACATACATACATACATACATACATACATACATACATACATACATACATACATGAATTTCAGTGAAGGAACTGTTGATCTAGGTTAGTAACTGGTTCTTTCTCTATTCGGAAGAATTCTTGAAATAAAACTGCATAATGACATACATACATGATGATTGCCATCTCTTCAATCAATAAATACTGTCATGAGATCTTATATGACTATCAAGTCCTGCTCTTGACAAACAAACTCTACTGCAGATCTTACAAATATTTTAAAGCAGAAAAGTGTCTGGGAGTTGGCTCGGTATAACATTTACATTGCTGCACTCTCTGAAACTCGGTTGAGGGATGAAGATGTATTGATATGTCTGGGAGCCTATAATGCTGCTAAGATGGCCCTGATATATGTGTGTGTGCGTGTGTATGTAACTGTGACGATACATAGTTATTTTCGCCACAGTCATTCATCTTTTAACAAATTCATTGGAACAATTCCTGCGATGAGCAAACCGTCAGACTCCAGGAATACACGCCGGACATGTTTGCCGATATCTTGGCTGAGTTGTCGAGTAAGGTTGAATAACTGTAGTCGCATGTAAGACGGATTCGGCTGTTGACTGAAACCAACGTAAACATAGTCACGCTACCCACTTTTCACAGGGAAGGCAAGTAGTTTTTTTATCGTCTGGCTAAAGAGGCTGCGTAGCGGACGCTCTTGAAAGGAGTGAACATAGACACTTATCTCTTCGGCCAAGCAATCATCAACTCTTTTAAGTTCCACTTGAGGAGAAACGTAAATTTGGGGAGGGAGGGCAGCCTTCTAGTAAACTTCTTGAAAGGTGGGTGACCGTAGCAAACATGGCCTGAGCGAATGGGTCTAAACTCTACATGCGCCTATAGATAAGGATAAACAGCTGGGAAAGGACACTTACTCTTGCAGTAATGTGTAGGAGTTTCTTAACTGGCTCTAAGTAGTGATCCATCTTTCTGCGGACTTCATCAGATATTTGTATAATTTATAAGGTCTAGAAAAGGTGGTCCAAGCATGTACCTGTTCTACCATCAAGCTGGTCAGCAAACCGCTACTGGCGGCTGTTCACTACAGCAGGAGGAATACAAAGAGAAAACATGAAAGCAAGAAATATAGACTATGGGTAGGTGTATGGAATGTCAGGACACTTCTTGATCATGAAGGATCAAATAACCTTGAACGGCGAACTGGCATAATAGCCAACGAGTTGGCTCGGTATAACATTTACATTGCTGCACTCTCTGAAACTCGGTTGAGGGATGAAGATCAATTGGCAGAAACAGGTGCTGGATACACTTTTTTTTGGAAGGGTAAACCAAAGGGTGAAAAACGAGTAGGGGGTGTTGGCTTTGCCATTCGTACCGAGTTAACCAACAAAATAGAACAACCTATTGGTTTCAGTGATAGGATTATGTGTCTTCGAGCTCCTCTATCATGCAATCGTTTTATGACTGTTTATGCTTCTACTCTTGATAGCAGCAGTGAATCTATTATGGCTTTCTATGAAGATCTCAGATCGGTTATGATTTCGATTCTAAATGCAGATAAGATCCTCCTTCTTGGCGATTTCAACGCCCGTGTTGGATGCGATTCTGAGACCTGGGATGCACCAGGGAGACATGGTTTGGGCAAAATGAACGCTAATGGTCTCCGTCTTCTTTAGTACTAGTACTTAATGAGATCACGGAACTTGATCTCATCGTCTGCCACACTGTTTTTCATCAGAAGGATATCCATAAAGCTACCTGGACGCATCCAAGATCCAAACATGGGCTTATTCTTGATTACCCGATGTCTGCACTGTCCAAATCATGCGAGGTGCAGAATGTGGGGCTGACCATATGCTCATACGCGGTAAACTGAAACTCCACATCATGCGTAGAATTAGATCTGGAGCAATAAAAGTCTCTAAACGTATTGATGTGTTGAAATTAAGAGACTCTAAGGTGCAAATGAATCTTAGAATTGTTATTGGAGAAGCAGAATTGATCTACAGATCTTGAAGATAAAAATAAGTTGCGCCAAAAATACCTCGGTGCCCAAGATGAGGATAAAAAGCCCTTACTACAGTCTCTCAAAAGGATAAAATTACTCCAAAGAAAGATACGACAAATGAAAAACAAATGGTGGTTGGATATTTCTGAAAAGTAAAGACAGTAAAGATCTTAAAACAGTATATTCCTTGATCGGACAAGTGTTTGGTCCTCCATCATCATTTGTGGTACCACTCAAGTCTAAAGACGACTGATTTCTCTTCAAGGATCCTGAAACGTAGGACTGAGCACTTTACTGATCTCTTTTATAATCCTTCAGTTATTGATGAAAATGTCATCAGTAATCTTGTCCGATCAAGGAATATACTGTTTTAAGATCTTTACTGTCTTTACTTTTCAGAAATATCCAACCACCATTTGTTTTTCATTTGTCGTATCTTTCTTTGGAGTAATTTTATCCTTTTGAGAGACTGTAGTAAGGGCTTTTTATCCTCATCTTGGGCACCGAGGTATTTTTGGCGCAACTTATTTTTATCTTCAAGATCTGTAGATCAATTCTGCTTCTCCAATAACAATTCTAAGATTCATTTGCACCTTAGAGTCTCTTAATTTCAACACATCAATACGTTTAGAGACTTTTATTGCTCCAGATCTAATTCTACGCATGATGTGGAGTTTCAGTTTACCGCGTATGAGCATATGGTCAGCCCCACATTCTGCACCTCGCATGATTTGGACAGTGCAGACATCGGGTAATCAAGAATAAGCCCATGTTTGGATCTTGGATGCGTCCAGGTAGCTTTATGGATATCCTTCTGATGAAAAACAGTGTGGCAGACGATGAGATCAAGTTCCGTGATCTCATTAAGTACTAGTACTAAAGAAGACGGAGACCATTAGCGTTCATTTTGCCCAAACCATGTCTCCCTGGTGCATCCCAGGTCTCAGAATCGCATCCAACACGGGCGTTGAAATCGCCAAGAAGGAGGATCTTATCTGCATTTAGAATCGAAATCATAACCGATCTGAGATCTTCATAGAAAGCCATAATAGATTCACTGCTGCTATCAAGAGTAGAAGCATAAACAGTCATAAAACGATTGCATGATAGAGGAGCTCGAAGACACATAATCCTATCACTGAAACCAATAGGTTGTTCTATTTTGTTGGTTAACTCGGTACGAATGGCAAAGCCAACACCCCCTACTCGTTTTTCACCCTTTGGTTTACCCTTCCAAAAAAAAGTGTATCCAGCACCTGTTTCTGCCAATTGATCTTCATCCCTCAACCGAGTTTCAGAGAGTGCAGCAATGTAAATGTTATACCGAGCCAACTCGTTGGCTATTATGCCAGTTCGCCGTTCAAGGTTATTTGATCCTTCATGATCAAGAAGTGTCCTGACATTCCATACACCTACCCATAGTCTATATTTCTTGCTTTCATGTTTTCTCTTTGTATTCCTCCTGCTGTAGTGAACAGCCGCCAGTAGCGGTTTGCTGACCAGCTTGATGGTAGAACAGGTACATGCTTGGACCACCTTTTCTAGACCTTATAAATTATACAAATATCTGATGAAGTCCGCAGAAAGATGGATCACTACTTAGAGCCAGTTAAGAAACTCCTACACATTACTGCAAGAGTAAGTGTCCTTTCCCAGCTGTTTATCCTTATCTATAGGCGCATGTAGAGTTTAGACCCATTCGCTCAGGCCATGTTTGCTACGGTCACCCACCTTTCAAGAAGTTTACTAGAAGGCTGCCCTCCCTCCCCAAATTTACGTTTCTCCTCAAGTGGAACTTAAAAGAGTTGATGATTGCTTGGCCGAAGAGATAAGTGTCTATGTTCACTCCTTTCAAGAGCGTCCGCTACGCAGCCTCTTTAGCCAGACGATAAAAAAACTACTTGCCTTCCCTGTGAAAAGTGGGTAGCGTGACTATGTTTACGTTGGTTTCAGTCAACAGCCGAATCCGTCTTACATGCGACTACAGTTATTCAACCTTACTCGACAACTCAGCCAAGATATCGGCAAACATGTCCGGCGTGTATTCCTGGAGTCTGACGGTTTGCTCATCGCAGGAATTGTTCCAATGAATTTGTTAAAAGATGAATGACTGTGGCGAAAATAACTATGTATCGTCACAGTTACATACACACGCACACACACATATATCAGGGCCATCTTAGCAGCATTATAGGCTCCCAGACATATCAATACATTGGGCCACATAGGATTTGCTTATTGGCAGTAAGCTTCAGAGTCTATAGATCAGAATAAGGTTCCTAGACCAGTGGACCCACTGATCAACAAGTCTAAGATTCCAATTTTGATCTATCTATCTATCTATATATATATATATATATATATATATATATATATATATATAATTATAAAATCTGGTAATTAATCATATATTAATTAATATCGATTAATTATCAGGAGGCCAGCACATCTAAACAATCAAAGAGATGCAGAAATAGTATCTGCAATCTCAGGGGATTAAGGTACATTTAAAAAAAATAACGTTGACCACTAACGTGGACAATTAATGTGCTAGAAATAGATCACATCTTGTGTCTATTAAGACCTAAATTGTTCTCAACATGAAATATAGCAGCATACCAAAACGTGAGCGGGCAAGACATTTAAAATCACATAAAAAAGCATTCTTAAACAGGTACCGGTTTCGGATTTAACAATCTTTCCGATTGTCCATTCCTCTTCAGCCTGATTTGTAATGTAACCGCAATTATCAGAATCACATTCAATCGACTATGTGATTTTAAATGTCTTGCCCGCTCACGTTTTGGTATGCTGCTATATTTCATGTTGAGAACAATTTAGGTCTTAATAGACACAAGATGTGATCTATTTCTAGCACATTAATTGTCCACGTTAGTGGTCAACGTTATTTTTTTAAAATGTACCTTAATCCCCTGAGATTGCAGATACTATTTCTGAATCTCTTTGATTTTTAGATGTGCTGGCCTCCTGATAATTAATCGATATTAATTAATATATGATTAATTACCAGATTTTATAATAATATTTTACCCATTACCCACTTTCTCATACTGAATATATACGACGCAGTAAATATTTTCTGCAGATATATTCCTGGAATTAGCGCGCCAAAACGAAGACTTTTGAATTTTACCATTAAGCTGTAATTAGCAGAACCATATACACGCGCACCCATGGCGGTAGACAATTCTGTGTACGATTCTGATAATTGCGGTTACATTACAAATCAGGCTGAAGAGGAATGGACAATCGGTAAGATTGTTAAATCCGAAACCGGTACCTGTTTAAGAATGCTTTTTTATGTGATTTTAAATGTCTTGCCCGCTCACGTTTTGGTATGCTGCTATATTTCATGTTGAGAACAATTCAGGTCTTAATAGACACAAGATGTGATCTATTTCTAGCACATTAATTGTCCACGTTAGTGGTCAACGTTATTTTTTTTAAATATATATATATATGTATGTATGTATGTATGTATGTATGTATGTATGTATATATGCATGTATGTATGTATGTATGTGTGTGTGTGTATCTATGCGTATGTCTGTCTTTGTCCCCCACCACCACTTGACGACTAGTATTGGTTTGTTTACGTCCCTGTAAATTATCGGTTCGGCAAAAACAAATCGATAGAATAAGTACCAGAAACAAATTGATAGAATTAGTACTGGGATCGATTCAATCGACTAAAGTGAAAATTCTTCAAAGCGGTGCCCCAGCATGGTCGCAGTCTAATGACTGAAACAAGTAAAGATAAAATATAAAAGATAAAAGATAAAAGATAAAATATAAAAGATAAAAGATACTTATGTATATATATGGGTCAGGTCTGTGTGCTCTGAAATGATTCTTAAGACCACCTGTCCAGCTGCAAGGCTTCAAACATATGTGACAGATAAAATTCAAAACTTCTACAGGGTTTATTATAGCTTACATGTGGTATGGCAATCTTATGCACATTTAAGTGCCTTTTTAATCCAGGGTTACTCCAACAGATTTTTACACATAGGCGTCGCTGTGTGGTAATCAGCTTGCTTCCCAACCACATGGTTCCGGGTTCAGTGCAACTGCGTGGCACCTTGGGTAAGTGTCTTCTTCTATAGCCTCGGGCCGACCAAAGCCTTGTGAGTGGATTTGGTAGACGTAAACTGAAAGAAGCTCGTCATGTGTGTGTGTACGTATCTTCTATCTATTTGTGCCCTCCACCACCTGACAACCGGTGTTGGTGTCTTTACATCCCCGTTAGCTAGCGTTTCAGCAAAAGAGACCGATAGCATAAGTACCAGGCTTTAAAAAAATTAAGTACTTGCGTCAATTCATTCGACTAAAACTTCAAGGCGGCGCCCCAGCATAGCCGCAGCCTAATGACTGAAGCATGTAAAAAGTAAAAAATGAAGGGTATTACGCAAATGGTGTTACCATACAAAGCTGGCAAATCATTTTTTGAGATTATTGTGTAATCTCATGTGGCTTTTGTGGCCAGCCTTTGACAGATGTCAGTCACAAAGACTACATTTCAAACTCTTAATCTCAACTGGTGCATCAATGACACCACCTTTTCTCAAGTTACGTTTTAGCGGTGCATGCTGCCAGTTGGCGAGCTCGAAGCTAGCAGTACTTTCCTTTACCAGAAACTTTCATCCATTTATTTCTACTAGTAGCTTTTTCTTCTAGAATTGAACATCTGTTTTCAGTTTCACTACGTACATACACACGTACGTACATACACACGTACGTACATACATACACACATACATACATGCATGCATGCATATATGCATACATGCATACATATATGCATACATACATACATGCGTTCGTACGGAAACTGAAAGAACCCCGTCGTGTGTGTGTGTGTGTGTGTGCGTTTTCCTCTACAACCGCTTGACAACCGGTCTTCAAGTGTTTACATCCCCACTAACTTAGCGGTTCGGCAAAAGGAAACCGATAGAAGTAGTACCAGGCTTCACAAAAAAATAAGTACTGGGATCGATTCATTCGACAAAAAATTCTTCAAGGTGGTGCCCCAGCATGACCGCAATCCAATGACTGAAACAAGCAAAAGATACGACATGCATGCAGGCATGGCTGTGTGGTAAGAAGATTGCTTCCCAACCACATGGCTCCGGGTTCAGTCCCACTGCGTAGCACCTTGGGCAAGTATCTTCTACTATAGCCTTGGAGTGGATTTAGTAGACGGAAACTGAAAAAAAGCCCGTCGTATATATATATATATATATATATACGTATGTATGTGTGTATTTGTGTGTCTGTGTTTGTCGCCCACCATCATTTGACAACCGATGTTGGTATGTTTACGTCCCCGTAACTTAGTGGTTCGGCAAAAGAAACCAATAGGATAAATACTAGGCTTACAAATAATAAGTCCTGGGGTCAATTCGTTCACCTAAAGGCGCATGGCCGCAGCCAAGTGACTGAAAGAATAAAAGAATAAAAGAATATACATACATACACACATACATGCGAAAATAATATTGGCGGAACATTCTCATCAAAACGTCTACAAAGCGCAAGCATAGCAGGCCTGATATAGTTATTTTGGACAGAAAAAGAAGTCATATACAGTCAGAGAGGTTAATTATCCTGCAGATGTAAGAACATCTCATCCATATTCGGTGAGAAAGAGAATATTTATGGACAACTTGCTTCAAACCTGCAACATTTCAACTCTAATTATAAATTTACATTCATACCAATAATCATTGGAGCAATTTCGTTATGTTGATAAATGTCGAAGCCACAATCTAGAAAAGCAACGATTTTCAGGTAAGGAAAAAGACCGAACTTTACAAATGCATTCTTGAACAGTGGACCAGTAAAAATATGCAATGTAACAATTATCGTTGTAATCCAAACTCCAATTATGGATCTTTTTTCTTCCTTTGTTAGAAACCAGCTTCTTTCAGGGAAGAATTCTAATAGACAGAAAAAGAAAAAGGCATCACTTATACATGCATATATGCATTCATGCATATATGCATCCATGCACATATGCATCCATGCATATATGCATCCATGCATACACACGCAAACAGGCATACATATATACATACGCAAACATACATACATACGTATAAACATACATATATATATATTCATACATAGATACAGACGTGCATGCATGTATGCATACATACATTCATGCATGTATGCATGCATACATACAAACATGCATGCATGCATACATACGTACATACATACGTATGTACGTACATACATACGTATGTACGTACATACATGCATGCATACATACATACATACATACATACATACATGCATGCATACATACATACATGCACACATACATACACACATACATACATACATACATACATACATACATACATACATACATACATACATGCATACATATTTACGTACAATATATAAACCCACACATATGGGAAGCTTCTGCGAATTCTACTCGAAAGACAGCAGTGAATCTGAATCTATGATAGATATCACTTGTCTAAAGTAGCACTCTTTAGATCGAACCGAAGATCCTATGGTTTGAAAACGGACTTCTGAACCTGCATAGAGATGCTTGAATTAGATACATATGTGTGAGTGCTTGTGTGCGTTTGTATTCGTATGTATGAATGTGTGTGGATAAGTTATCAGTATAAATACATGAAAATTACATTAATTGTGTGTGCGTGGGGGCGGGTAGTGGAAAATTGTAAGTTCACGTAGACTGAAATCGTACGAAACACATTGACATCGAAGTGAACTTCTTTGCGATATTTTAAACTAAAATTACTGAAATTTCTCAGGGGCACAAAAAATAAAAATTTCTTATAGTTTTAAAAATGAAAACTTTGACTGAAAATGGCGTCTATTTTATTAGTTCAAACTTAATAAACCAGAAAACTTATCTAACTTCATTTTACGTGATTTCATTTTGGCCATCATAAAATATTTTCTGCGGGCTCTTTGTAAATTCCTATTATTATATGTTTGTTGTTTATTCTTACGTTTTACTACAAATGTATCACTAATATAATTAAACACTATAAATATCTTGATTTCACATTTTTATTTTCCTTACCAAAATGGCCGGGGTTTTGTCTTGTTACTTCGAGTGTGTGTGTTTGTTACTTCGAGTGTGTGTGTGTGTGTGTGTGTGTGTGTGTGTGTGTGTGTGCGTGCGTGTGTGTGTGTGTGTGTGTGTGTGCGTGTGTGTGTGTGTGTGTGTGTGTGTGTGTGTGTGTGTGTGTGTGTGTGTGTGTGTGTGTGTGTGTGCGCGCGCGTGTGTGTTGGTATTGGTGCAAAAACTAGATTTGTTCGACTTTATTCTAGCGAAATCTTCTGTTATATCATCACTTCCGGCCTTATGGACAGCTACAGATAAATAACAAATATTTGTTTTATATTCATACATACATATGCATGTATATTAATACATATATATGCATATATATATATATATGCATATATACAAATATGTATATATATATATATATATATATGTGTGTGTGTGTGTGTGTGTGTGTGTGTGTGTGTGTGTGTGTGTGTGTGTGTATGTGAGTGGAGAGAGAGTGTGTGCACGGTGAGAACTACAAACCAAAAAGTTCTCAATGCTGGAATAAATCTATTCAAAGCTGATTGTGTGTGTGTGTGTGTGTGTGTGTGTGTGTGTGTGTGTGTGTGTGTGTGTGTGTGTGTAATAGGAGGAGGGAAATGTGCTACAATGCTCTTTAAAAGAGCTTGGTAATTCCTAGGTAGCATCAATGCAGCTTGGCACTGCAATAAGGAGCGATATTGTCGGAACGTGTCGAACCCGTTGATCTCAAGTCTCCTCCAATTTACAGGAAACAATAAATAATATATTTTCTGTCTGATACTCTCATTAGCTGCTGAGGTGAATAAAAATGCGGTTAGTTGAAGTTTCGATGGGAATGTTCCACTAATATTTCACGCATGCTTTATTCTTCTTCATTAGAGTTTTAGAGTTTATTTGACCGTCCACCAGTGATGTGGCTAGAAAGAAAAGGGTATTGTTCTCTTTGTCATCTTTTTCACTACCAATCACCCCTTTTCTCAATATCTCCATCACAATCAACAATATCCACTCGAACAAATTGATTCAACAAATCTACCACCATTATTCTTCCTCTCTCTCCACCTCCCAAACACACTAAATTTGCCATGTCTTTTTCTTGATTTTTCACCTGTCCATTCTCCCATTGAAAAGCAAACTCATCTGCAACTTCTGAGTCCTATTTTCTGACCTCACAACCACCCCAATCTTTCGTGCATCACCTACCTTCACCTTCGAAAGCGCTAGGAACCTCAACAACCCCATAGTTAGAAACTCTATAGTACCTAACCACACACCACCAAACGCTTTGAAAAGCATTCGCCGATGATGCAGCATCTTCCCGGGCATTAATAACACTACACTAGCCTATGTCATAAAACTACATGACCCTAAACTTCAACTGCACATTTTATGGCTTCATATAGTGTATCATCTGCAAACTGCTGTGCACTTTATATTGGGAAAACAGACCGTTAGGTTTCCGATTGCTTTTGGAAGTACATTTGAAGCACACTTACGCATACCAGAAGAACCCGTCGCCATCCTCGCCACCCACTTCAAACAATGGGCTATTCCAAGAAACAATGTTTCATATTCAAACTCGAAACCACGTCAACGACAGCTTTCAATGAACGTTTTCTTCCACTCCTGTACTTCTTCTCGGTTTAATAATCCTATCCTTATCCTTCAGCTCCTCTCTCACCTCAACTTTCCCTACACCCCATACTCATCTGTTCTTCACTTCTTTTCATCTGAGGACAAGCCTCAGGTAACTTATAAAGTTGATGCTGACATCGTTTGAACAGTATTGATGGAATATTTCGTACGTTTTACAAATGATATAACGCTCACGGTAGCGTTGGAGAGTATGAAGCTTGAATTTCTTGAGGCGATCTCAGTAATCAAAACTCGTCATGCCTCTTTTTTCTTGTGTGTGTGTGGGGAAGGGGAGTGTGCTTGTGTCAGTGTGATTGTGCGTATATGTATGATTAAACTTTTGGACGCTTTAATTTAAATAATGTTTTGTTTTGTGTAGAGAGACTATAACAGACAACAATATTCTAGAGGAGAACCTGGTGAACATAAAGAAGAATGATAGTATCAGGATCTCTGGATTGGAAAGCACATTTTGCGAACTACATCGACTTTATTATTGATGTCTGCACTCCAGATTAGTGTGTTGTCCACAGTTACACCTAAGATTCTGATTGTATTTGACATTGTGAGATGCTCTCCTGTTGGAAGAGAATATGCCTGTTTCAGAATATTCTCTTTTCTAAAGTGGACCAGCTCGAAAATTTTTCTTGTCTATCAGCATGTTGCTGTTTTCCTTTTTCGCCCGTGGAATTATGGCGATTTCGTAGAATAGAAGATCTATTCGGGCGCATGCTCATTTGATGACTTTCTCGAAAGTCATCTGCAAAGATTTCTATTCTACTATGTTTGATGGCATTTCCAATGTTATTTATATAAATAATATACAGAAGTGAGCTTAACGCAGTACCCTGGGGGACACCACTAAATATTTTTGCTATGTTTAGTAAATTCCATTCCTCACAACACGTTGGATTCTGTTTATCACAAAGCATTAATCTACTGTAGTAGCGTACCACGGACTAAAATATTGCATAATTTCTTCAACAGCATTCTATGATCGACTCTATTGCAGTCATGGTAAATGGTATGTGTTGTAACCCTTCTAAAGCATTGAGGATGTAACTCTTCCAGAGCATTTAGGATGTCATTAGAATGGTTCAAAAGTCATGTCAGGCTGTCTCTACCATCAGGAAAACCATGTTGGTTGGGATCATGAAGACTATTTTCCTCTCGGAAAGCAGATATTTTTAACTCACCATCCCCTCTAATACTTTGATATGAGTGGTTAGTGAGATCAGACAGTAATTCATATGTGTAATTTATTTCCCTTTTTAAAAAACTGGAATGATGGGCAGCAACTGAAATGCTCAAAAATAAAATCTGAGTCCAGTGATTTCCTCCAAGGATTATTTATTGTTGCGGTATTATTTATGATATGATATTTCGCAGCCAAACATAAATTACACCATTTTGAGCCATTCTTGAATGTGTTGGCTTTATCTAAGATAGACCATGCAATTTCGATATATTCAACTTTTATACTTCAGAAACGATGTCATATTTCTTTTGTGACAGTATTTCAAAGCGTTCATATATTGGTATAGTTGGTATAGTTCATATGTTGGTATAGTTGTGACAGTATTTCAAAGTGTTCATTTGTTGGTATAGTTGGCTCTTAAATAAGTTCTTTGTTTAGTCGACATAATACTCTATATCACTTTAATTATTTATTTACTGTTGTAGTGGCCTGACACACTGTGCCGTTATTCGCTCAGGAGTTACAAAATACATAATACAGTGTTCAATTACAGCTATTTTCTCTTTCTTGTATAGAAAGGTTCACTAGTTATGCGATGAAATAATTTTTCTTACTGAAAAATTGCATAATCACTGACTAGAATAGGTGTCATGTAAATGTCAATTATTCTACAACCTTTTCTATAGCAAAAATCATTTCCTTGCATAACGATAGTATTCTTCAAGATTGGATTTTATATGTCGATTTTATGATTATTCATTTTATATACGTTTCTTTATTCGCAAAACACGAACTGAGAAGTGAACCAGCGCCATAACAGTAAAATAAAATAGTTTAAAGTTGTCACTTGTATTTCCATAGATTTACTGACAAACACCTAACTCTTTTCACCATATTACTGTCATTAGATTGTGAGATTTCAACTTCCGGTATTCAGCAGCCGCCATCTTGCGTGTATTTTCTATGTATTCATTGACATCGAAGATATTTTTGTGACCTTCTCTTTATTGTAACTTCAATGGATTTCTAAGAGATTTCACCTTTTACTTGTCTTTCAACGTCATTCGTTCGGAAATGAATTTTTCTCTACTTGAGCCACAAACTGGCATTTACAGATAAATATTTGGATTGTTCCTGACATGGAGAAATGGATTTACGAACCGACCCAATTGTCGCAGTCTTTTATTTGAAGTGCCGACGTAGCAATACAATGATGCTCTTTTTTTTCCCCACAGTCTTCATGTACAAATACTGCTGTATCTTTCTTCTTTCTTCACGTCATCTTCACCACCACCACCACCACAACCTTCTCCTCTTCCTCCCTGCTGCTTTTGTATGTCTAACCACTGATCTATCGTCTCCCTACCGTTTTCCTTCGTTTCATTGCACTTAAGTGCACGCTTATCTCTCCCTCCTCCACCTCTTCCTCCTCCCCCTATTTCTCTTCCTTTTCCTCCTCCTCCTTTCAGTATGCAGTAAACATTTATCTGCCTTCATTCTGTACTTTTTATTTGCATGATTTCTGTTAACGTTTCTATGACTCTCTCACTTTCTCTCGCACCCTCCCTCCATCATTATGTATGTATCTTTCTCTCCCTAACAAATATCTGTGCATGCATTTTATCATATATTCTTTTGTATTATATTGTATTACACGTGATAAATTTTATTAACATTATTATAATCAAATTGTGTTGTGTTAATTATGTGTATGCATACACACACAGATATATATATACATATACATATATATATGCACATACATATTTACGTATGTATATATGCATATGTATGTATGAATGTGTGTGTGTATGTGTGTGTGTGTGTGTGTGTGTGTGTGTGTGTGTGTGTGTGTGTGTGTGTGTGTGTGTGTGTGTATGCGTGCGCGTGTGCGTGTGTGTGTGTGATTTATACAGGTATGGCTATTTTGCTTTCTACATCCTGAATACACTTAAGCAATCGTCCATCTCCGTTCGACTCTTCCAACACTGCAACTCAGCTATGACTAAACACAAACACTAGCACCTATACCACCACAAGTACCTGTCACCATTACATGCACCATCACTATTACGATCAACCCGTCACCACCACACCACCACTACTACCACCATCACCACCAACAACAACAACAACGCCAACACCAGTACCGCCAACACCAACACCACAACATAATCCACCAATAAAATGTAGCGAGGAAGGTTAACATAAAATGCCACATTATTTCTGCAATGAGCGGAGTGTTATTGTTTAACAACTTTGCAAAGCAATTTATGTCAATAATCTTTTAGCAAAAGCAACAACAATTGTAATTCTTTCTGCCATAGGCACAAAGGAAGAGGATTAGTCGATTACATCGAGCGCTAGTACTCAACTGGTACTTATTCTAACGGTCCCAATAGGATGAAAGGTAAATTCGACTTCGTCGGAATTTCAGTTCAGAATGTAAAGAGCCGGAAGAAATGTTGCGAAGCATTTTGCCCGAACGCGCTAATGATTTTGCCATCTCGTCATCTTAAGAGTTTCATATTTTGGTACAAGGCCAGCAATTTTTAGGAGAAGGGTATTAGTTGATTATGTTGACCCCTGTAATTGACTAGTACTTTATTTTATCGACCCAATAAGTTGAAAGGCAAAGTTGATCTTGGTGGAATTTGATCTTATCTCTGGTCCGATGCTGCAAACACGCTGCTTTAATAATAATAATGATAATAATAATAATAATAATAATAATAATAATAATAATAATAATAATAATAATAATAATAATAATAATAGTTGTTATGGGGATAATAGTAATAATGGTACACCCCTCCTACGTGACCTGTGGTATGTGCTAATCGCTATAAATAGGATGACATCGGTCAGTGTCGGTAGAGAGAACGAAGTAGATGGTCATAGATAGTCGTGGTCGTACTTGTCTTACTAACTATACTGCTATACCAGAGTGGGCATTAATACAATCCGACTTCACAAAGGTAAACAGTCAAGACAAAGAGCGCGATTCGGTTGTAAGATATTTTGTTAGTTGAACGATATTTCAACAACACGTCTGTCTTTGTCAAGTTCAAAATAAGAAGTGATAAAAATTCAAAATTACAGAAATTTAAACGTAAAGTATGAACGAGAGCAACTACCGTCCATACGTTGATGGAATGACATCATCAGTTTTTAAGTTACAATTTTATAACAGACGAAAAGAAAAAGACAGAAAAAAAAATTGAAAAAAGAAGACAGCAGAAAAAAAGGGAAAGAAAAAGAGAGGAAGAAGAATATTTAATCAAACAGTTTTGTATAAATTTGATGATATTCTCCTGTCATCTTATTCATTCCTCAAGGGTGTGATGTTAATAACCCGCAAACATATTTCTCCTCATATATTCTGAGAAGTGAAAGTGGAGTAGATTCAGAATATTTTCTGAGAATATGCACTTTCAAGTCTTCTTCAAAATTGTAGTCGCTTGAAACGAAATGTTCAGCAAGTTCTGTCGAACTACTGTTATTGTGCCCGACGTCGAATCTGTGCCCATTAAATCTTTTGCTTAACTGTTCGGTTGTACAACCAACATAAATTAAGTTGTGTTTCGTGTATTCTGCAGCGTACACCAAATGGGAATCTTTACATGTTCCACCTTCTGTATAAATCATAACATTTCTTTTATGATTTCTGATGGAATTCACTTCACTCATGTTGTTGCACAATGAACAGGGCTTACTTCTCTTGCGGCTGTTCTTTAAGGTACAGCCTGCAGATACTCCAATGTTCGTTTTCTTGGAGTCAGATATAGAGGTCAATAATTCTCTTATGTTCTTATTCCGTCTAAAGGCTACAATGGGCGGCTGAGGAAATATCTGTTTGAAACGACGATATTTTTTCGCCACATGCTGGTAACTTTCATGCAACACTTTTGAAACGCCAGCGAAATGTCGGTGCCAGCTAATCACTAAAGGAATTCTATCTTCTATTGTATTGTGTTTGCTAAAATTATGCGTGTAGGTTTGACTATCTTTGCTAATCTTAACTATTTCGTTTGCTATTTCCTTTAAACGTGATTCACTGTAACTTCGTTTGACATAATGACATACAAAAGCATTTGCATGTTTCCAGTAATCCCCTATGTCAGTACAAATCCGTTTTATCCTCAAAAACTGGGATTTCGGATTTGACCGAATAAGATGATGTGGATGATCGGAGCGGCGGTGGAGATAAATGTGGGATGACGTGGGCCTGCAAAATAACTGTCTATTCTGCCTCCAGAAAACTCGACTTTTGTGTACAAAAATTCAAAGCTAGTTTTTGAAAAACTAGACGTAAATTTTATGTTGGACTTAAAGCCATAGCTTCTAGCATAACAGTCACAGATACAATTGGTGCCTTTCCTCAAACTCCACATGAACTGGTGTGTGCTGAATTCCCTAGAGAACATTCTTTTCTTTTGTGATATATATATATATATATATATATATATATATATATATATATATATATATATATATATATATATATATAGTAGAATTAGAAATAAAAAAGTCCTTAGTACCGTGCTATATATTTTTTTAAATGAATAGAATTGACTTTCTGATTATTTTTCCACTTTAATAATCGATTATCTTATGAACTTCATTAGCTTACACCTGTTTCTGCTATATGATGTGGTGGACAAATAACAGTTCACTGCCTGAGTAATACCTTATAGCTTGAGCGGAGCCTCGAATATGAAATGCAATTTATTTGGGAAAAGAATTACATTTGTCATCTCATTTTCTTATTACCACCCTAACGCTTCGTTCTGAAGTATATGTATACTGAGTTCTAAACCAGGTTATTAGTCTCACAATGCCTAAGCGGTATACATTATATATATACATATATATATATATGTGTGTGTGTGTGTGTGTGTGTGTGTGTGTGTGTGTGTGTGTGTGTGTGTGTGTGTGTGTGTGTGTGTGTGTGTGTGTGTGTGTGTGTGTGTGTGTGTGTATGCCTGAAAGAGCCGGCCTTCTGTTAGAGACATGTTACACTTTATGTAGCATGAAACCGAATGCGGACATGCTTGCGATCGCTGCAAATACTGTTAGATGAAGTGGGAACGTCTCTTGTATGCTTCAACGCCTGTGCATACCCTATATCGGCAATGATCTAATAGGAGTCATGATCAGTGAGGCTAATATCGCCAATATTTCGTTGTACTGATCCTATAATTCTAATGTCATCTATAACAATCTGCAACACAAAGAAAAAACATCAAATAAAACTCAAAACAAAGTTGATGGCAAGAACGCCAAATCTTCGAAGTTACTATCATTTTTTTCATTTTAAAAATAAACATAGCACATACTACTGAGTCGGCCATCCAGGAGGGAATATATACGCCACAGAATTAAGGAAACTTCAACCCAATGTTTAGATGTTTTTATCTTAAACTTTACAAAAGATCAGATAATATATTCTGTTGTGTCTGGGGAGAGTCATTCTCTTTTGGTGCCTTATAATTTAACACACTCACCGGCAAAATTTTCACTTGTTTCTTTATTATTTTTCTAAAATTTTCGTAGCGTCTTGCAACCTTTTCTGAGAGTCAAAACTATTAAAAAGGTTGCAAGACGCAACGAAAATTTCAGAAAAATAAAAAAGAAATAAGTGGAAATTTTACCGGTGAGTTTGTTAAATTATAAGGCACCAGAAGAGAATGACTCTCTCCACACACAACAGAATATGCTTCAACACACGAACTAACATAAAGAATCTTGCCAACCAAATCCCAAAACGAACGCCACTTCATCCTACGTGGGTATCTCCTCACCACTATCCACACTGCCCTTGCCAGAGCACGTTCCGTGGATCGTGCATCTGCTCTCTCCGCCCCACCGTCTCCCGTTTCCCCTCACCTACCACCCCACCACCCTACCTCTCCAACGCACCATTTTCCGAGCCTTCCGGCGACTCCAGTCCGACCCCTCCACTTCGCACATCTTCCCTAAATGACCTCTCCTCTCCTTGAAAAGAGCCCACAACCTACGAGACCTCTTAGTCCACATCTTCTTCCCTAAACCAACCTCCCAACCCGGCTCGTTCCCCTGCTCCCGCCCACGCACTTGCCCTTACCTCTCCAACACCACCCTCCTCACCGGCACCCATCATCGACCTTATCACATCACCGACTCCTTCACCTACACTTCTACCAATGTCATCTACTGCATCTCCTGCTCTCTCTGCCCTTCTCTATACATCGGGCAAACGGGACGCCGCTTGGCTGACCGGTTCGTGGAACACCTCCGAGACATCCGACTCGGCAATGACACCCCTGTCTCACGCCATTTCCGCTCTACCGGTCACTCTTTGCAACACCTGTCTGTGTTCGGATTGTCCTTGTACAGGGGCCATCTGGACTCTCATTTGCGCCGTGAACAGGGATTAATCTTCTCTCTTTGCTCCTTTGCACCACACGGGATCAACTCTCCTCCGTCTTCCTCTAACCTCTTTCCCTCCCCTCTCTCCCCTCACACTAACTTCCTCCCACCTACCTCTCCTCTCTTGCTCCCACTCCTACTTCTTTTCTTCACTCCTACTCTCCTTCTCTCTTCTCTTCACACCTATCCACCCTCTCCCCTCCCCCTTCAACGTCACCCCTCCCTCGTAACCTCACCCCACCCCTACACAATCCAACCCCACCTTCCATATCCATCCCATCCTACCCCACCCCCATCCCTCACACCCACTTCCACATACCCCACCTCTCCCCCTAACCCACACCCCACCCTTGCTTTCCCTACTCTCGCCTCCCCACCTCCCAACACCATCACACCACACCACACACCACTACACCATACACCACCATACCACACAACACCACATCACATCACACCACCACGCACACACTAACACTGACCACTTCCCAGCCCCACATCCACACACGCACACACACGTCAAGGTCACCCTCTTCCACACGCACATACATACTCTCTTATACACACGCACGTGCACCTTCGTTTTGAGATCACCATTACTTTATTATCGCCCCTTCTTCCTAGGTCTCCTGTGTGACCTCTCTGTCCGGCATTCGTCATGATGGATCGCTAGCCACTACACCTTCTTTATTTTCTCTCCTTGTTTCTTTCTGTGTTCCTTTCTGTGGAAGAGTGTAGGCTCGAAACGTTAAAGGCTTTTTCACTTCCCGAGCGTTAAACTAATACATCTGTTTGTTGTCTACACCACCTGTCTTCGTCTTTTGTTTTTTGTGAATTCCCCCCCCCCCCTATATATATATATATATATATATATATATATATATACATGTATGTATAGACGCATACATACATATGTATGTATATACACACACATATGAATGCATGCACGTATACACACATACACACACACACACACACACACATTCTTTTAACTTACTTAAGAGAATTGAGAATTTCCGTATTGTCTTTGATGACAGATGTTTAGATATACTTATTTTAGAGACCTTTCATTGTGGAACGCTTCTTGCTTCTAGCTGACAATAATCCATCCCACGAGATGACAAATGGAATGAGTTTTATTTTATAGTTACATAAACTTTTTCAATAATCATCCAATTGTATATATTTTTGAATTTGATG